>NW_027274117.1:0-133461 GCF_030028105.1 Mobula birostris
ACTCAAAAGTCTTGACTGCAAACCTAATGCAAACACATTTGGTTAACTTACCAGATGAGTGTGACTAGGTTTATAGTTGTTTCATGATTCAGTTCATCAAGACAAAAAAGTTACTTTCTCAGTACTACTATGCTCTGACATTAAGGTAGTACACATCTGAATTTTACACCAAAGTACTTACTGCAAACTAATGGAAACACCTTAGGTTATCTTCCCACATGATAATGAGTAGTTTCAAAGTTGTTTCATGGCTGTACACTTTAACATAAAAAAGTTGTTTTCTCAGTGCATGCAATGCTTTTACAATACAAATAGTATACATTTCAATTTTACACCAAAGCACCTACTGCAAACCTAATGGAAACACCTTAGGTTAACTTTCCACATGATTGTGAGTAGTTTGAAAGTTGTTTCATGGCTGTACACATCAACACAAAAAAGTTGTTATCTCAGTGCATACAATGCTTAGACAATACAAATAGTATACATTTCAATTTTACGCCAAGGCACTTACTGCAAACCTAATGGAAACACCTTAGGTTAACTTCCCACATGATTATGAGTAGTTTGAAAGTTGTTTCATGGCTGTACACATCAACACAAAAAAGTTGTTATCTCAGTGCATGAAATGCTTAGACAATACAAATAGTATACATTTCAATTTTACACCAAAGCACTTACTGAAAACCTAATGGAAACACTTTAGGTTAACTTCCCACATGATTCTGAGATGTCTGAAAGTTGTTTCATACCTGTGCACATAAAGACAAAAAAGTTGATTTCACATGAATAGAATGCTTTGACATAAAAGTAGTATACATTTCAATTTTACACCAAAGTACTTACTGCAAACCTAATGGAAACACCTTAGGTTAACTTCCCACATGATTATGAGTAGTTTGAAAGTTGTTTCATGGCTGTACACATCAACACAAAAAAGTTGTTATCTGAGTGCATGCAATGCTTAGACAATACAAATAGTATACATTTCAATTTTACACCAAAGCACTTACTGCAAACCTAATGGAAACACTTTAGGTTAACTTTCCACATGATTATGAGTAGTTTGAAAGTTGTTTCATGGCTGTACACATCAACACAAAAAAGTTGTTATCTGAGTGCATGCAATGCTTAGACAATACAAATAGTATGCATTTCAATTTTACACCAAAGCACCTACTGCAAACCTAACGGAAACACCTTAGGTTAACTTTCCACATGATTGTGAGTAGTTTGAAAGTTGTTTCATGGCTGTAGACATCAACACAAAAAAGTTGTTATCTCAGTGCATGCAATGCTTAGACAATACAAATAGTATGCATTTCAATTTTACACCAAAGCACTTACTGCAAACCTAATGGAAACACTTTAGGTTAACTTCCCACATGATTCTGAGATGTCTGAAAGTTGTTTCATAACTGTGCACATAAAGACAAAAAAGTTGATTTCACAGTGAATAGAATGCTTTGACATAAAAGTAGTATACATTTCAATTGTACTCAGAAGTCTTGACTGCAAACCTAATGCAAACACATTTGGTTAACTTACCATATGAGTATGACTAGGTTTATAGTTGTTTCATGCCTCAGTTCATCAAGACAAAAAAGTTACTTTCTCAGTACTACTATGCTCTGACATTAAGGTAGTACACATCTGAATTTTACACCAAAGTACTTACTGCAAACTAATGGAAACACCTTAGGTTAACTTCCCACATGATAATGAGTAGTTTCAAAGTTGTTTCATGGCTGTACACTTTAACACATAAAAGTTGTTTTCTCAGTGCATGCAATGCTTTTACAATACAAATAGTATACATTTCAATTTTACACCAAAGCACCTACTGCAAACCTAATGCAAACACCTTAGGTTAACTTTCCACATGATTGTGAGTAGTTTGAAAGTTGTTTCATGGCTGTAGACATCAACACAAAAAAGTTGTTATCTCAGTGCATGCAATGCTTAGACAATACAAATAGTATACATTTCAATTTTACTCCAAAGCACTTACTGCAAACCTAATGGAAACACCTTAGGTTAACTTCCCACATGATTATGAGTAGTTTGAAAGTTGTTTCATGGCTGTACACATCAACACAAAAAAGTTGTTATCTCAGTGCATGCAATGCTTAGACAATACAAATAGTATACATTTCAATTTTACACCAAAGCACTTACTGCAAACCTAATGGAAACACTTTAGGTTAACTTCCCACATGATTCTGAGATGTCTGAAAGTTATTTCATACCTGTGCACATAAAGACAAAAAAGTTGATTTCACAGTGAATAGAATGCTTTGACATAAAAGTAGTATACATTTCAATTTTACACCAAAGAACTTACTGCAAACTTAATGGAAACACCTTAGGTTAACTTCCCACATGATTATGAGTAGTTTGAAAGTTGTTTCATGGCAGTACACATCAACACAAAAAAGTTGTTATCTGAGTGCATGCAATGCTTAGACAATACAAATAGTATACATTTCAATTTTACACCAAAACACTTACTGCAAACCTAATGGAAACACTTTAGGTTAACTTTCCACATGATTATGAGTAGTTTGAAAGTTGTTTCATGGCTGTACACATCAAAACAAAAAAGTTGTTATCTGAGTGCATGCAATGCTTAGACAATACAAATAGTATACATTTCAATTTTACACCAAAGCACCTACTGCAAACCTAATGGAAACACCTTAGGTTAACTTTCCACATGATTGTGAGTAGTTTGAAAGTTGTTTCATGGCTGTAGACATGAACACAAAAAAGTTGTTATCTCAGTGCATGCAATCCTCAGACAATACAAATAGTATGCATTTCAATTTTACACCAAAGCACTTACTGCAAACCTAATGGAAACACTTTAGGTTAACTTCCCACATGATTCTGAGATGTCTGAAAGTTGTTTCATACCTGTGCACATAAAGACAAAAAAGTTGATTTCACAGTGAATAGAATGCTTTGACATAAAAGTAGTATACATTTCAATTTTACACCAAAGTACTTACTGCAAACCTAATGGAAACACCTTAGGTTAACTTTCCACATGATTGTGAGTAGTTTGAAAGTTGTTTCATGGCTGTACACATCAACACAAAAAAGTTGTTATCTCAGTGCATACAATGCTTAGACAATACAAATAGTATACATTTCAATTTTACGCCAAGGCACTTACTGCAAACCTAATGGAAACACCTTAGGTTAACTTCCCACATGATTATGAGTAGTTTGAAAGTTGTTTCATGGCTGTACACATCAACACAAAAAAGTTGTTATCTCAGTGCATGAAATGCTTAGACAATACAAATAGTATACATTTCAATTTTACACCAAAGCACTTACTGAAAACCTAATGGAAACACTTTAGGTTAACTTCCCACATGATTCTGAGATGTCTGAAAGTTGTTTCATACCTGTGCACATAAAGACAAAAAAGTTGATTTCACAGTGAATAGAATGCTTTGACATAAAAGTAGTATACATTTCAATTTTACACCAAAGTACTTACTGCAAACCTAATGGAAACACCTTAGGTTAACTTCCCACATGATTATGAGTAGTTTGAAAGTTGTTTCATGGCTGTACACATCAACACAAAAAAGTTGTTATCTGAGTGCATGCAATGCTTAGACAATACAAATAGTATACATTTCAATTTTACACCAAAGCACTTACTGCAAACCTAATGGAAACACTTTAGGTTAACTTTCCACATGATTATGAGTAGTTTGAAAGTTGTTTCATGGCTGTACACATCAACACAAAAAAGTTGTTATCTGAGTGCATGCAATGCTTAGACAATACAAATAGTATGCATTTCAATTTTACACCAAAGCACCTACTGCAAACCTAATGGAAACACCTTAGGTTAACTTTCCACATGATTGTGAGTAGTTTGAAAGTTGTTTCATGGCTGTAGACATCAACACAAAAAAGTTGTTATCTCAGTGCATGCAATGCTTAGACAATACAAATAGTATGCATTTCAATTTTACACCAAAGCACTTACTGCAAACCTAATGGAAACACTTTAGGTTAACTTCCCACATGATTCTGAGATGTCTGAAAGTTGTTTCATAACTGTGCACATAAAGACAAAAAAGTTGATTTCACAGTGAATAGAATGCTTTGACATAAAAGTAGTATACATTTCAATTGTACTCAGAAGTCTTGACTGCAAACCTAATGCAAACACATTTGGTTAACTTACCATATGAGTATGACTAGGTTTATAGTTGTTTCATGCCTCAGTTCATCAAGACAAAAAAGTTACTTTCTCAGTACTACTATGCTCTGACATTAAGGTAGTACACATCTGAATTTTACACCAAAGTACTTACTGCAAACTAATGGAAACACCTTAGGTTAACTTCCCACATGATAATGAGTAGTTTCAAAGTTGTTTCATGGCTGTACACTTTAACACATAAAAGTTGTTTTCTCAGTGCATGCAATGCTTTTACAATACAAATAGTATACATTTGAATTTTACACCAAAGCACCTACTGCAAACCTAATGCAAACACCTTAGGTTAACTTTCCACATGATTGTGAGTAGTTTGAAAGTTGTTTCATGGCTGTAGACATCAACACAAAAAAGTTGTTATCTCAGTGCATGCAATGCTTAGACAATACAAATAGTATACATTTCAATTTTACTCCAAAGCACTTACTGCAAACCTAATGGAAACACCTTAGGTTAACTTTCCACATGATTATGAGTAGTTTGAAAGTTGTTTCATGGCTGTACACATCAACACAAAAAAGTTGTTATCTCAGTGCATGCAATGCTTAGACAATACAAATAGTATACATTTCAATTTTACACCAAAGCACTTACTGCAAACCTAATGGAAACACTTTAGGTTAACTTCCCACATGATTCTGAGATGTCTGAAAGTTATTTCATACCTGTGCACATAAAGACAAAAAAGTTGATTTCACAGTGAATAGAATGCTTTGACATAAAAGTAGTATACATTTCAATTTTACACCAAAGAACTTACTGCAAACTTAATGGAAACACCTTAGGTTAACTTCCCACATGATTATGAGTAGTTTGAAAGTTGTTTCATGGCAGTACACATCAACACAAAAAAGTTGTTATCTGAGTGCATGCAATGCTTAGACAATACAAATAGTATACATTTCAATTTTACACCACAACACTTACTGCAAACCTAATGGAAACACTTTAGGTTAACTTTCCACATGATTATGAGTAGTTTGAAAGTTGTTTCATGGCTGTACACATCAAAACAAAAAAGTTGTTATCTGAGTGCATGCAATGCTTAGACAATACAAATAGTATACATTTCAATTTTACACCAAAGCACCTACTGCAAACCTAATGGAAACACCTTAGGTTAACTTTCCACATGATTGTGAGTAGTTTGAAAGTTGTTTCATGGCTGTAGACATGAACACAAAAAAGTTGTTATCTCAGTGCATGCAATCCTCAGACAATACAAATAGTATGCATTTCAATTTTACACCAAGGCACTTACTGCAAACCTAATGGAAACACTTTAGGTTAACTTCCCACATGATTCTGAGATGTCTGAAAGTTGTTTCATACCTGTGCACATAAAGACAAAAAAGTTGATTTCACAGTGAATAGAATGCTTTGACATAAAAGTAGTATACATTTCAATTTTACACCAAAGTACTTACTGCAAACCTAATGGAAACACCTTAGGTTAACTTCCCACATGATTATGAGTAGTTTGAAAGTTGTTTCATGGCTGTACACATCAACACAAAAAAGTTGTTATCTGAGTGCATGCAATGCTTAGACAATACAAATAGTATACATTTCAATTTTACACCAAAGCACTTACTGCAAACCTAATGGAAACACTTTAGGTTAACTTTCCACATGATTATGAGTAGTTTGAAAGTTGTTTCATGGCTGTACACATCAACACAAAAAAGTTGTTATCTGAGTGCATGCAATGCTTAGACAATACAAATAGTATACATTTCAAATTTACACCAAAGCACTTACTGCAAACCTAATGGAAACACTTTATTTAACTTTCCACATGATTATGAGTAGTTTGAAAGTTGTTTCATGGCTCTACTCATCAACACAAAAAAGTTGTTATCTAAGTGCATGCAATGCTTAGACAATACAAATAGTATATTTTTTCAATTTTACACCAAAGCACCTACTGCAAACCTAATGGAAACACCTTAGGTTAACTTTCCACATGATTGTGAGTAGTTTGAAAGTTGTTTCATGGCTGTAGACATCAACACAAAAAAGTTGTTATCTCAGTGCATGCAATGCTTGGACAATACAAATAGTATGCATTTCAATTTTACACCAAAGCACTTACTGCAAACCTAATGGAAACACTTTAGGTTAACTTCCCACATGATTCTGAGATGTCTGAAAGTTGTTTCATACCTGTGCACATAAAGACAAAAAAGTTGATTTCACAGTGAATAGAATGCTTTGACATAAAAGTAGTATACATTTCAATTGTACTCAAAAGTCTTGACTGCAAACCTAATGCAAACACATTTGGTTAACTTACCAGATGAGTATGACTAGGTTTAAAGTCGTTTCATGCCTCAGTTCATCAAGAAAAAAAAGTTACTTTCTCAGTACTACTATGCTCTGACATTAAGGTAGTACACATCTGAATTTTACACCAAAGTACTTACTGCAAACTAATGGAAACACCTTAGGTTAACTTCCCACATGATAATGAGTAGTTTCAAAGTTGTTTCATGGCTCTACACTTTAACACAAAAAAGTTGTTTTCCTCAGTGCATGCAATGCTTTTACAATACAAATAGTATACATTTCAATTTTACACCAAAGCACCTACTGCAAACCTAATGGAAACACCTTAGGTTAACTTTCCACATGATTGTGAGTAGTTTGAAAGTTGTTTCATGGCTGTAGACATCAACACAAAAAAGTTGTTATCTCAGTGCATGCAATGCTTAGACAATACAAATAGTATACATTTCAATTTTACTCCAAAGCACTTACTGCAAACCTAATGGAAACACTTTAGGTTAACTTCCCAAATGATTCTGATATGTCTGAAAGTTGTTTCATACCTGTGCACATAAAGACAAAAAAGTTGATTTCACAGTGAATAGAATGCTTTGACATAAAAGTAGTATACATTTCAATTTTACACCAAAGTACTTACTGCAAAACTAATGGAAACACCTTAGGTTAACTTCCCACATGATTATGAGTAGTTTGAAAGTTGTTTCATGGCTGTACACATCAACACAAAAAAGTTGTTATCTCAGTGCATGCAATGCTTAGACAATACAAATAGTATACATTTCAATTTTACACCAAAGCACTTACTGAAAACCTAATGGAAACACTTTAGGTTAACTTCCCACATGATTCTGAGATGTCTGAAAGTTGTTTCATACCTGTGCACATAAAGACAAAAAAGTTGATTTCACAGTGAATAGAATGCTTTGACATAAAAGTAGTATACATTTCAATTTTACACCAAAGTACTTACTGCAAACCTAATGGAAACACCTTAGGTTAACTTCCCACATGATTATGAGTAGTTTGAAAGTTGTTTCATGGCTGTACACATCAACACAAAAAAGTTGTTATCTGAGTGCATGCAATGCTTAGACAATACAAATAGTATACATTTCAATTTTACACCAAAGCACTTACTGCAAACCTAATGGAAACACTTTAGGTTAACTTTCCACATGATTATGAGTAGTTTGAAAGTTGTTTCATGGCTGTACACATCAACACAAAAAAGTTGTTATCTGAGTGCATGCAATGCTTAGACAATACAAATAGTATACATTTCAAATTTACACCAAAGCACTTACTGCAAACCTAATGGAAACACTTTACGTTAACTTTCCACATGATTATGAGTAGTTTGAAAGTTGTTTCATGGCTCTACTCATCAACACAAAAAAGTTGTTATCTAAGTGCATGCAATGCTTAGACAATACAAATAGTATACATTTCAATTTTACACCAAAGCACCTACTGCAAACCTAATGGAAACACCTTAGGTTAACTTTCCACATGATTGTGAGTAGTTTGAAAGTTGTTTCATGGCTGTAGACATCAACACAAAAAAGTTGTTATCTCAGTGCATGCAATGCTTGGACAATACAAATAGTATGCATTTCAATTTTACACCAAAGCACTTACTGCAAACCTAATGGAAACACTTTAGGTTAACTTCCCACATGATTCTGAGATGTCTGAAAGTTGTTTCATACCTGTGCACATAAAGACAAAAAAGTTGATTTCACAGTGAATAGAATGCTTTGACATAAAAGTAGTATACATTTCAATTGTACTCAAAAGTCTTGACTGCAAACCTAATGCAAACACATTTGGTTAACTTACCAGATGAGTATGACTAGGTTTAAAGTCGTTTCATGCCTCAGTTCATCAAGAAAAAAAAGTTACTTTCTCAGTACTACTATGCTCTGACATTAAGGTAGTACACATCTGAATTTTACACCAAAGTACTTACTGCAAACTAATGGAAACACCTTAGGTTAACTTCCCACATGATAATGAGTAGTTTCAAAGTTGTTTCATGGCTGTACACTTTAACACAAAAAAGTTGTTTTCTCAGTGCATGCAATGCTTTTACAATACAAATAGTATACATTTCAATTTTACACCAAAGCACCTACTGCAAACCTAATGGAAACACCTTAGGTTAACTTTCCACATGATTGTGAGTAGTTTGAAAGTTGTTTCATGGCTGTAGACATCAACACAAAAAAGTTGTTATCTCAGTGCATGCAATGCTTAGACAATACAAATAGTATACATTTCAATTTTACTCCAAAGCACTTACTGCAAACCTAATGGAAACACTTTAGGTTAACTTCCCAAATGATTCTGATATGTCTGAAAGTTGTTTCATACCTGTGCACATAAAGACAAAAAAGTTGATTTCACAGTGAATAGAATGCTTTGACATAAAAGTAGTATACATTTCAATTTTACACCAAAGTACTTACTGCAAACCTAATGGAAACACCTTAGGTTAACTTCCCACATGATTATGAGTAGTTTGAAAGTTGTTTCATGGCTGTACACATCAACACAAAAAAGTTGTTATCTCAGTGCATGCAATGCTTAGACAATACAAATAGTATACATTTCAATTTTACACCAAAGCACTTACTGCAACCCTAATGGAAACACTTTAGGTTAACTTTCCACATGATTATGAGTAGTTTGAAAGTTGTTTCATGGCTGTACACATCAACACAAAAAAGTTGTTATCTAAGTGCATGCAATGCTTAGACAATACAAATAGTATACATTTCAATTTTACACCAAAGCACTTACTGCAAACCTAATGGAAACAGCTTAGATTAACTTCCCACATGATTCTCAGATGTCTGAAAGTTGTTTCATACCTGTGCACATAAAGACAAAAAAGTTGATTTCATAGTGAATAGAATGCTTTGACATAAAAGCAGTATACATTTCAATTTTACACCAAAGTACTTACTGCAAACCTAATGGAAACACCTTAGGTTAACTTCCCACATGATTATGAGTAGTTTGAAAGTTGTTTCATGGCTGTACACATCAACACAAAAAAGTTGTTATCTGAGTGCATGCAATGCTTAGACAATACAAATAGTATACATTTCAATTTTACACCAAAGCACTTACTGCAAACCTAATGGAAACACTTTAGGTTAACTTTCCACATGATTATGAGTAGTTTGAAAGTTGTTTCATGGCTGTACACATCAACACAAAAAAGTTGTTATCTGAGTGCATGCAATGCTTAGACAATACAAATAGTATACATTTCAAATTTACACCAAAGCACTTACTGCAAACCTAATGGAAACACTTTACGTTAACTTTCCACATGATTATGAGTAGTTTGAAAGTTGTTTCATGGCTCTACTCATCAACACAAAAAAGTTGTTATCTAAGTGCATGCAATGCTTAGACAATACAAATAGTATACATTTCAATTTTACACCAAAGCACCTACTGCAAACCTAATGGAAACACCTTAGGTTAACTTTCCACATGATTGTGAGTAGTTTGAAAGTTGTTTCATGGCTGTAGACATCAACACAAAAAAGTTGTTATCTCAGTGCATGCAATGCTTGGACAATACAAATAGTATGCATTTCAATTTTACACCAAAGCACTTACTGCAAACCTAATGGAAACACTTTAGGTTAACTTCCCACATGATTCTGAGATGTCTGAAAGTTGTTTCATACCTGTGCACATAAAGACAAAAAAGTTGATTTCACAGTGAATAGAATGCTTTGACATAAAAGTAGTATACATTTCAATTGTACTCAAAAGTCTTGACTGCAAACCTAATGCAAACACATTTGGTTAACTTACCAGATGAGTATGACTAGGTTTAAAGTCGTTTCATGCCTCAGTTCATCAAGAAAAAAAAGTTACTTTCTCAGTACTACTATGCTCTGACATTAAGGTAGTACACATCTGAATTTTACACCAAAGTACTTACTGCAAACTAATGGAAACACCTTAGGTTAACTTCCCACATGATAATGAGTAGTTTCAAAGTTGTTTCATGGCTGTACACTTTAACACAAAAAAGTTGTTTTCTCAGTGCATGCAATGCTTTTACAATACAAATAGTATACATTTCAATTTTACACCAAAGCACCTACTGCAAACCTAATGGAAACACCTTAGGTTAACTTTCCACATGATTGTGAGTAGTTTGAAAGTTGTTTCATGGCTGTAGACATCAACACAAAAAAGTTGTTATCTCAGTGCATGCAATGCTTAGACAATACAAATAGTATACATTTCAATTTTACTCCAAAGCACTTACTGCAAACCTAATGGAAACACTTTAGGTTAACTTCCCAAATGATTCTGATATGTCTGAAAGTTGTTTCATACCTGTGCACATAAAGACAAAAAAGTTGATTTCACAGTGAATAGAATGCTTTGACATAAAAGTAGTATACATTTCAATTTTACACCAAAGTACTTACTGCAAACCTAATGGAAACACCTTAGGTTAACTTCCCACATGATTATGAGTAGTTTGAAAGTTGTTTCATGGCTGTACACATCAACACAAAAAAGTTGTTATCTCAGTGCATGCAATGCTTAGACAATACAAATAGTATACATTTCAATTTTACACCAAAGCACTTACTGCAACCCTAATGGAAACACTTTAGGTTAACTTTCCACATGATTATGAGTAGTTTGAAAGTTGTTTCATGGCTGTACACATCAACACAAAAAAGTTGTTATCTAAGTGCATGCAATGCTTAGACAATACAAATAGTATACATTTCAATTTTACACCAAAGCACTTACTGCAAACCTAATGGAAACAGCTTAGATTAACTTCCCACATGATTCTCAGATGTCTGAAAGTTGTTTCATACCTGTGCACATAAAGACAAAAAAGTTGATTTCATAGTGAATAGAATGCTTTGACATAAAAGCAGTATACATTTCAATTTTACACCAAAGTACTTACTGCAAACCTAATGGAAACACCTTAGGTTAACTTCCCACATGATTATGAGTAGTTTGAAAGTTGTTTCATGGCTGTACACATCAACACAAAAAAGTTGTTATCTGAGTGCATGCAATGCTTAGACAATACAAATAGTAGACATTTCAATTTTACACCAAAGCACTTACTGCAAACCTAATGGAAACACTTTAGGTTAACTTTCCACATGATTATGAGTAGTTTGAAAGTTGTTTCATGGCTGTACACATCAACACAAAAAAGTTGTTATCTGAGTGCATGCAATGCTTAGACAATACAAATAGTATACATTTCAAATTTACACCAAAGCACTTACTGCAAACCTAATGGAAACACTTTACGTTAACTTTCCACATGATTATGAGTAGTTTGAAAGTTGTTTCATGGCTCTACTCATCAACACAAAAAAGTTGTTATCTAAGTGCATGCAATGCTTAGACAATACAAAGAGTATACATTTCAATTTTACACCAAAGCACCTACTGCAAACCTAATGGAAACACCTTAGGTTAACTTTCCACATGATTGTGAGTAGTTTGAAAGTTGTTTCATGGCTGTAGACATCAACACAAAAAAGTTGTTATCTCAGTGCATGCAGTGCTTGGACAATACAAATAGTATGCATTTCAATTTTACACCAAAGCACTTACTGCAAACCTAATGGAAACACTTTAGGTTAACTTCCCACATGATTCTGAGATGTCTGAAAGTTGTTTCATACCTGTGCACATAAAGACAAAAAAGTTGATTTCACAGTGAATAGAATGCTTTGACATAAAAGTAGTATACATTTCAATTGTACTCAAAAGTCTTGACTGCAAACCTAATGCAAACACATTTGGTTAACTTACCAGATGAGTATGACTAGGTTTATAGTTGTTTCATGCCTCAGTTCATCAAGACAAAAAAGTTACTTTCTCAGTACTACTATGCTCTGACATTAAGGTAGTACACATCTGAATTTTACACCAAAGTACTTACTGCAAACTAATGGAAACACCTTAGGTTAACTTCCCACATGATAATGAGTAGTTTCAAAGTTGTTTCATGGCTGTACACTTTAACATAAAAAAGTTGTTTTCTCAGTGCATGCAATGATTTTACAGTACAAATAGTATAAATTTCAATTTTACACCAAAGCACCTACTGCAAACCTAATGGAAACACCTTAGGTTAACTTTCCACATGATTGTGAGTAGTTTGAAAGTTGTTTCATGGCTGTACACATCAACACAAAAAAGTTGTTATCTCAGTGCATACAATGCTTGGACAATACAAATAGTATACATTTCAATTTTACTCCAAAGCACTTACTGCAAACCTAATGGAAACACCTTAGGTTAACTTCCCACATGATTATGAGTAGTTTGAAAGTTGTTTCATGGCTGTACACATCAACACAAAAAAGTTGTTATCTCAGTGCATGAAATGCTTAGACAATACAAATAGTATACATTTCAATTTTACACCAAAGCACTTACTGAAAACCTAATGGAAACACTTTAGGTTAACTTCCCACATGATTCTGAGATGTCTGAAAGTTGTTTCATACCTGTGCACATAAAGACAAAAAAGTTGATTTCACAGTGAATAGAATGCTTTGACATAAAAGTAGTGTACATTTCAATTTTACACCAAAGTACTTACTGCAAACCTAATGGAAACACCTTAGGTTAACTTCCCACATGATTATGAGTAGTTTGAAAGTTGTTTCATGGCTGTACACATCAACACAAAAAAGTTGTTATCTCAGTGCATGCAATGCTTAGACAATACAAATAGTATGCATTTCAATTTTACACCAAATCACTTACTGCAAACCTAATGGAAACACTTTAGGTTAACTTCCCACATGATTCTGAGATGTCTGAAAGTTGTTTCATACCTGTGCACATAAAGACAAAAAAGTTGATTTCACAGTGAATAGAATGCTTTGACATAAAAGTAGTATACATTTCAATTGTACTCAAAAGTCTTGACTGCAAACCTAATGCAAACACATTTGGTTAACTTACCAGATGAGTATGACTAGGTTTAAAGTTGTTTCATGCCTCAGTTCATCAAGAAAAAAAAGTTACTTTCTCAGTACTACTATGCTCTGACATTAAGGTAGTACACATCTGAATTTTACACCAAAGTACTTACTGCAAACTAATGGAAACACCTTAGGTTAACTTCCCACATGATAATGAGTAGTTTCAAAGTTGTTTCATGGCTGTACACTTTAACACAAAAAAGTTGTTTTCTCAGTGCATGCAATGCTTTTACAATACAAATAGTATACATTTCAATTTTACACCAAAGCACTTACTGCAAACCTAATGGAAACACTTTAGGTTAACTTTCCACATGATTATGAGTAGTTTGAAAGTTGTTTCATGGCTGTACACATCAACACAAAAAAGTTGTTATCTGAGTGCATGCAATGCTTAGACAATACAAATAGTATACATTTCAATTTTACACCAAAGCACCTACTGCAAACCTAATGGAAACACCTTAGGTTAACTTTCCACATGATTGTGAGTAGTTTGAAAGTTGTTTCATGGCTGTAGACATCAACACAAAAAAGTTGTTATCTAAGTGCATGCAATGCTTAGACAATACAAATAGTATACATTTCAATTTTACACCAAAGCACTTACTGCAAACCTAATGGAAACAACTTAGATTAACTTCCCACATGATTCTGAGATGTCTGAAAGTTGTTTCATACCTGTGCACATAAAGACAAAAAAGTTGATTTCACAGTGAATAGAATGCTTTGACATAAAAGTAGTATACATTTCAATTTTACACCAAAGAACTTACTGCAAACTTAATGGAAACACCTTAGGTTAACTTCCCACATGATTATGAGTAGTTTGAAAGTTGTTTCATGGCTGTACACATCAACACAAAAAAGTTGTTATCTGAGTGCATGCAATGCTTAGACAATACAAATAGTATACTTTTCAATTTTACACCAAAACACTTACTGCAAACCTAATGGAAACACTTTAGGTTAACTTTCCACATGATTATGAGTAGTTTGAAAGTTGTTTCATGGCTGTACACATCAAAACAAAAAAGTTGTTATCTGAGTGCATGCAATGCTTAGACAATACAAATAGTATACATTTCAATTTTACACCAAAGCACTTACTGCAAACCTAATGGAAACAACTTAGATTAACTTCCCACATGATTCTGAGATGTCTGAAAGTTGTTTCATACCTGTGCACATAAAGACAAAAAAGTTGATTTCACAGTGAATAGAATGCTTTGACATAAAAGTAGTATACATTTCAATTTTACACCAAAGAACTTACTGCAAACTTAATGGAAACACCTTAGGTTAACTTCCCACATGATTATGAGTAGTTTGAAAGTTGTTTCATGGCTGTACACATCAACACAAAAAAGTTGTTATCTGAGTGCATGCAATGCTTAGACAATACAAATAGTATACTTTTCAATTTTACACCAAAACACTTACTGCAAACCTAATGGAAACACTTTAGGTTAACTTTCCACATGATTATGAGTAGTTTGAAAGTTGTTTCATGGCTGTACACATCAAAACAAAAAAGTTGTTATCTGAGTGCATGCAATGCTTAGACAATACAAATAGTATACATTTCAATTTTACACCAAAGCACTTACTGCAAACCTAATGGAAACACTTTAGGTTAACTTCCCACATGATTCTGAGATGTCTGAAAGTTGTTTCATACCTGTGCACATAAAGACAAAAAAGTTGATTTCACAGTGAATAGAATGCTTTGACATAAAAGTAGTATACATTTCAATTGTACTCAAAAGTCTTGACTGCAAACCTAATGCAAATACATTTGGTTAACTTACCAGATGAGTATGACTAGGTTTATAGTTGTTTCATGCCTCAGTTCATCAAGACAAAAAAGTTACTTTCTCAGTACTACTATGCTCTGACATTAAGTTAGTACACATCTGAATTTTACACCAAAGTACTTACTGCAAACTAATGGAAACACCTTAAGTTAAGTTCCCACATGATAATGAGTAGTTTCAAAGTTGTTTCATGGCTGTACACTTTAACACATAAAAGTTGTTTTCTCAGTGCATGCAATGCTTTTACAATATAAATAGTATACATTTCAATTTCACACCAAAGCACCTACTGCAAACCTAATGGAAACACCTTAGGTTAACTTTCCACATGATTGTGAGTAGTTTGAAAGTTGTTTCATGGCTGTAGACATCAACACAAAAAAGTTGTTATCTCAGTGCATGCAATGCTTAGACAATACAAATACTATACATTTCAATTTTACTCCAAAGCACTTACTGCAAACCTAATGGAAACACCTTAGGTTAACTTCCCACATGATTATGAGTAGTTTGAAAGCTGTGTCATGGCTGTACACATCAACACAAAAAAGTTGTTATCTCAGTGCATGCAATGCTTAGACAATACAAATAGTATACATTTCCATTTTACACCAAAGCACTTACTGCAAACCTAATGGAAACAACTTAGATTAACTTCCCACATGATTCTGAGATGTCTGAAAGTTGTTTCATACCTGTGCACATAAAGACAAAAAAGTTGATTTCACAGTGAATAGAATGCTTCGACATAAAAGTAGTATACATTTGAATTTTACACCAAAGTACTTACTGCAAACCTAATGGAAACACCTTAGGTTAACTTCCCACATGATTATGAGTAGTTTGAAAGGTGTTTCATGGCTGTACACATCAACACAAAAAAGTTGTTATCTGAGTGCATGCAATGCTTAGACAATACAAATAGTATACATTTCAATTTTACACCAAAGCACTTACTGCAAACCTAATGGAAACACTTTAGGTTAACTTTCCACATGATTATGAGTAGTTTGAAAGTTGTTTCATGGCTGTACACATCAACACAAAAAAGTTGTTATCTGAGTGCATGCAATGCTTAGACAATACAAATAGTATACATTTCAATTTTACACCAAAGCACCTACTGCAAACCTAATGGAAACACCTTAGGTTAACTTTCCACATGATTGTGAGTAGTTTGAAAGTTGTTTCATGGCTGTAGACATCAACACAAAAAAGTTGTTATCTAAGTGCATGCAATGCTTAGACAATACAAATAGTATACATTTCAATTTTACACCAAAGCACTTACTGCAAACCTAATGGAAACAACTTAGATTAACTTCCCACATGATTCTGAGATGTCTGAAAGTTGTTTCATACCTGTGCACATAAAGACAAAAAAGTTGATTTCACAGTGAATAGAATGCTTTGACATAAAAGTAGTATACATTTCAATTTTACACCAAAGAACTTACTGCAAACTTAATGGAAACACCTTAGGTTAACTTCCCACATGATTATGAGTAGTTTGAAAGTTGTTTCATGGCTGTACACATCAACACAAAAAAGTTGTTATCTGAGTGCATGCAATGCTTAGACAATACAAATAGTATACTTTTCAATTTTACACCAAAACACTTACTGCAAACCTAATGGAAACACTTTAGGTTAACTTTCCACATGATTATGAGTAGTTTGAAAGTTGTTTCATGGCTGTACACATCAAAACAAAAAAGTTGTTATCTGAGTGCATGCAATGCTTAGACAATACAAATAGTATACATTTCAATTTTACACCAAAGCACTTACTGCAAACCTAATGGAAACAACTTAGATTAACTTCCCACATGATTCTGAGATGTCTGAAAGTTGTTTCATACCTGTGCACATAAAGACAAAAAAGTTGATTTCACAGTGAATAGAATGCTTTGACATAAAAGTAGTATACATTTCAATTTTACACCAAAGCACCTACTGCAAACCTAATGGAAACACCTTAGGTTAACTTTCCACATGATTGTGAGTAGTTTGAAAGTTGTTTCATGGCTGTAGACATCAGCACAAAAAAGTTGTTATCTCAGTGCATGCAATGCTTAGACAATACAAATAGTATGCATTTCAATTTTACACCAAAGCACTTACTGCAAACCTAATGGAAACACTTTAGGTTAACTTCCCACATGATTCTGAGATGTCTGAAAGTTGTTTCATAACTGTGCACATAAAGACAAAAAAGTTGATTTCACAGTGAATAGAATGCTTTGACATAAAAGTAGTATACATTTCAATTGTACTCAAAAGTCTTGACTGCAAACCTAATGCAAATACATTTGGTTAACTTACCAGATGAGTATGACTAGGTTTATAGTTGTTTCATGCCTCAGTTCATCAAGACAAAAAAGTTACTTTCTCAGTACTACTATGCTCTGACATTAAGGTAGTACACATCTGAATTTTACACCAAAGTACTTACTGCAAACTAATGGAAACACCTTAGGTTAAGTTCCCACATGATAATGAGTAGTTTCAAAGTTGTTTCATGGCTGTACACTTTAACACATAAAAGTTGTTTTCTCAGTGCATGCAATGCTTTTACAATACAAATAGTATACATTTCAATTTCACACCAAAGCACCTACTGCAAACCTAATGGAAACACCTTAGGTTAACTTTCCACATGATTGTGAGTAGTTTGAAAGTTGTTTCATGGCTGTAGACATCAACACAAAAAAGTTGTTATCTCAGTGCATGCAATGCTTAGACAATACAAATACTATACATTTCAATTTTACTCCAAAGCACTTACTGCAAACCTAATGGAAACACCTTAGGTTAACTTCCCACATGATTCTGAGATGTCTGAAAGTTATTTCATACCTGTGCACATAAAAACAAAAAAGTTGATTTCACAGTGAATAGAATGCTTTGACATAAAAGTAGTATACATTTCAATTTTACACCAAAGTACTTACTGCAAACCTAATGGAAACACCTTAGGTTAACTTCTCACATGATTATGAGTAGTTTGAAAGTTGTTTCATGGCTGTACACATCAACACAAAAAAGTTGTTATCTCAGTGCATGCAATGCTTAGACAATACAAATAGTATACATTTCAATTTTACACAAAAGCACTTACTGCAACCCTAATGGAAACTCTTTAGGTTAACTTTCCACATGATTATGAGTAGTTTGAAAGTTGTTTCATGGCTGTACACATCAACACAAAAAAGTTGTTATCTAAGTGCATGCAATGCTTAGACAATACAAATAGTATACATTTCAATTTTACACCAAAGCACTTACTGCAAACCTAATGGAAACAACTTAGATTAACTTCCCACATGATTCTGAGATGTCTGAAAGTTGTTTCATACCTGTGCACATAAAGACAAAAAAGTTGATTTCACAGTGAATAGAATGCTTTGACATAAAAGTAGTATACATTTCAATTTTACACCAAAGAACTTACTGCAAACTTAATGGAAACACCTTAGGTTAACTTCCCACATGATTATGAGTAGTTTGAAAGTTGTTTCATGGCTGTACACATCAACACAAAAAAGTTGTTATCTGAGTGCATGCAATGCTTAGACAATACAAATAGTATACTTTTCAATTTTACACCAAAACACTTACTGCAAACCTAATGGAAACACTTTAGGTTAACTTTCCACATGATTATGAGTAGTTTGAAAGTTGTTTCATGGCTGTACACATCAAAACAAAAAAGTTGTTATCTGAGTGCATGCAATGCTTAGACAATACAAATAGTATACATTTCAATTTTACACCAAAGCACCTACTGCAAACCTAATGGAAACACCTTAGGTTAACTTTCCACATGATTGTGAGTAGTTTGAAAGTTGTTTCATGGCTGTAGACATCAACACAAAAAAGTTGTTATCTCAGTGCATGCAATGCTTAGACAATACAAATAGTATACATTTCAATTTTACACCAAAGCACTTACTGCAAACCTAATGGAAACACTTTAGGTTAACTTCCCACATGATTCTGAGATGTCTGAAAGTTGTTTCATACCTGTGCACATAAAGACAAAAAAGTTGATTTCACAGTGAATAGAATGCTTTGACATAAAAGTAGTATAAATTTCAATTGTACTCAAAAGTCTTGACTGCAAACCTAATGCAAACACATTTGGTTAACTTACCAGATGAGTATGACTAGGTTTATAGTTGTTTCATGCCTCAGTTCATCAAGACAAAAAAGTTACTTTCTCAGTACTACTATGCTCTGACATTAAGGTAGTACACATCTGAATTTTACACCAAAGTACTTACTGCAAACTAATGGAAACACCTTAGGTTAACTTCCCACATGATAATGAGTAGTTTCAAAGTTGTTTCATGGCTGTACACTTTAACATAAAAAAGTTGTTTTCTCAGTGCATGCAATGATTTTACAGTACAAATAGTATAAATTTCAATTTTACACCAAAGCACCTACTGCAAACCTAATGGAAACACCTTAGGTTAACTTTCCACATGATTGTGAGTAGTTTGAAAGTTGTTTCATGGCTGTACACATCAACACAAAAAAGTTGTTATCTCAGTGCATACAATGCTTAGACAATACAAATAGTATACATTTCAATTTTACTCCAAAGCACTTACTGCAAACCTAATGGAAACACCTTAGGTTAACTTCCCACATGATTATGAGTAGTTTGAAAGTTGTTTCATGGCTGTACACATCAACACAAAAAAGTTGTTATCTCAGTGCATGAAATGCTTAGACAATACAAATAGTATACATTTCAATTTTACACCAAAGCACTTACTGAAAACCTAATGGAAACACTTTAGGTTAACTTCCCACATGATTCTGAGATGTCTGAAAGTTGTTTCATACCTGTGCACATAAAGACAAAAAAGTTGATTTCACAGTGAATAGAATGCTTTGACATAAAAGTAGTGTACATTTCAATTTTACACCAAAGTACTTACTGCAAACCTAATGGAAACACCTTAGGTTAACTTCCCACATGATTATGAGTAGTTTGAAAGTTGTTTCATGGCTGTACACATCAACACAAAAAAGTTGTTATCTCAGTGCATGCAATGCTTAGACAATACAAATAGTATGCATTTCAATTTTACACCAAATCACTTACTGCAAACCTAATGGAAACACTTTAGGTTAACTTCCCACATGATTCTGAGATGTCTGAAAGTTGTTTCATACCTGTGCACATAAAGACAAAAAAGTTGATTTCACAGTGAATAGAATGCTTTGACATAAAAGTTGTATACATTTCAATTGTACTCAAAAGTCTTGACTGCAAACCTAATGCAAACACATTTGGTTAACTTACCAGATGAGTATGACTAGGTTTAAAGTTGTTTCATGCCTCAGTTCATCAAGAAAAAAAAGTTACTTTCTCAGTACTACTATGCTCTGACATTAAGGTAGTACACATCTGAATTTTACACCAAAGTACTTACTGCAAACTAATGGAAACACCTTAGGTTAACTTCCCACATGATAATGAGTAGTTTCAAAGTTGTTTCATGGCTGTACACTTTAACACAAAAAAGTTGTTTTCTCAGTGCATGCAATGCTTTTACAATACAAATAGTATACATTTCAATTTTACACCAAAGCACTTACTGCAAACCTAATGGAAACACTTTAGGTTAACTTTCCACATGATTATGAGTAGTTTGAAAGTTGTTTCATGGCTGTACACATCAACACAAAAAAGTTGTTATCTGAGTGCATGCAATGCTTAGACAATACAAATAGTATACATTTCAATTTTACACCAAAGCACCTACTGCAAACCTAATGGAAACACCTTAGGTTAACTTTCCACATGATTGTGAGTAGTTTGAAAGTTGTTTCATGGCTGTAGACATCAACACAAAAAAGTTGTTATCTAAGTGCATGCAATGCTTAGACAATACAAATAGTATACATTTCAATTTTACACCAAAGCACTTACTGCAAACCTAATGGAAACAACTTAGATTAACTTCCCACATGATTCTGAGATGTCTGAAAGTTGTTTCATACCTGTGCACATAAAGACAAAAAAGTTGATTTCACAGTGAATAGAATGCTTTGACATAAAAGTAGTATACATTTCAATTTTACACCAAAGAACTTACTGCAAACTTAATGGAAACACCTTAGGTTAACTTCCCACATGATTATGAGTAGTTTGAAAGTTGTTTCATGGCTGTACACATCAACACAAAAAAGTTGTTATCTGAGTGCATGCAATGCTTAGACAATACAAATAGTATACTTTTCAATTTTACACCAAAACACTTACTGCAAACCTAATGGAAACACTTTAGGATAACTTTCCACATGATTATGAGTAGTTTGAAAGTTGTTTCATGGCTGTACACATCAAAACAAAAAAGTTGTTATCTGAGTGCATGCAATGCTTAGACAATACAAATAGTATACATTTCAATTTTACACCAAAGCACTTACTGCAAACCTAATGGAAACAACTTAGATTAACTTCCCACATGATTCTGAGATGTCTGAAAGTTGTTTCATACCTGTGCACATAAAGACAAAAAAGTTGATTTCACAGTGAATAGAATGCTTTGACATAAAAGTAGTATACATTTCAATTTTACACCAAAGAACTTACTGCAAACTTAATGGAAACACCTTAGGTTAACTTCCCACATGATTATGAGTAGTTTGAAAGTTGTTTCATGGCTGTACACATCAACACAAAAAAGTTGTTATCTGAGTGCATGCAATGCTTAGACAATACAAATAGTATACTTTTCAATTTTACACCAAAACACTTACTGCAAACCTAATGGAAACACTTTAGGTTAACTTTCCACATGATTATGAGTAGTTTGAAAGTTGTTTCATGGCTGTACACATCAAAACAAAAAAGTTGTTATCTGAGTGCATGCAATGCTTAGACAATACAAATAGTATACATTTCAATTTTACACCAAAGCACTTACTGCAAACCTAATGGAAACACTTTAGGTTAACTTCCCACATGATTCTGAGATGTCTGAAAGTTGTTTCATAACTGTGCACATAAAGACAAAAAAGTTGATTTCACAGTGAATAGAATGCTTTGACATAAAAGTAGTATACATTTCAATTGTACTCAAAAGTCTTGACTGCAAACCTAATGCAAATACATTTGGTTAACTTACCAGATGAGTATGACTAGGTTTATAGTTGTTTCATGCCTCAGTTCATCAAGACAAAAAAGTTACTTTCTCAGTACTACTATGCTCTGACATTAAGTTAGTACACATCTGAATTTTACACCAAAGTACTTACTGCAAACTAATGGAAACACCTTAGGTTAAGTTCCCACATGATAATGAGTAGTTTCAAAGTTGTTTCATGGCTGTACACTTTAACACATAAAAGTTGTTTTCTCAGTGCATGCAATGCTTTTACAATATAAATAGTATACATTTCAATTTCACACCAAAGCACCTACTGCAAACCTAATGGAAACACCTTAGGTTAACTTTCCACATGATTGTGAGTAGTTTGAAAGTTGTTTCATGGCTGTAGACATCAACACAAAAAAGTTGTTATCTCAGTGCATGCAATGCTTAGACAATACAAATACTATACATTTCAATTTTACTCCAAAGCACTTACTGCAAACCTAATGGAAACACCTTAGGTTAACTTCCCACATGATTATGAGTAGTTTGAAAGCTGTGTCATGGCTGTACACATCAACACAAAAAAGTTGTTATCTCAGTGCATGCAATGCTTAGACAATACAAATAGTATACATTTCCATTTTACACCAAAGCACTTACTGCAAACCTAATGGAAACAACTTAGATTAACTTCCCACATGATTCTGAGATGTCTGAAAGTTGTTTCATACCTGTGCACATAAAGACAAAAAAGTTGATTTCACAGTGAATAGAATGCTTCGACATAAAAGTAGTATACATTTGAATTTTACACCAAAGTACTTACTGCAAACCTAATGGAAACACCTTAGGTTAACTTCCCACATGATTATGAGTAGTTTGAAAGGTGTTTCATGGCTGTACACATCAACACAAAAAAGTTGTTATCTGAGTGCATGCAATGCTTAGACAATACAAATAGTATACATTTCAATTTTACACCAAAGCACTTACTGCAAACCTAATGGAAACACTTTAGGTTAACTTTCCACATGATTATGAGTAGTTTGAAAGTTGTTTCATGGCTGTACACATCAACACAAAAAAGTTGTTATCTGAGTGCATGCAATGCTTAGACAATACAAATAGTATACATTTCAATTTTACACCAAAGCACCTACTGCAAACCTAATGGAAACACCTTAGGTTAACTTTCCACATGATTGTGAGTAGTTTGAAAGTTGTTTCATGGCTGTAGACATCAACACAAAAAAGTTGTTATCTCAGTGCATGCAATGCTTAGACAATACAAATAGTATGCATTTCAATTTTACACCAAAGCACTTACTGCAAACCTAATGGAAACACTTTAGGTTAACTTCCCACATGATTCTGAGATGTCTGAAAGTTGTTTCATAACTGTGCACATAAAGACAAAAAAGTTGATTTCACAGTGAATAGAATGCTTTGACATAAAAGTAGTATACATTTCAATTGTACTCAAAAGTCTTGACTGCAAACCTAATGCAAATACATTTGGTTAACTTACCAGATGAGTATGACTAGGTTTATAGTTGTTTCATGCCTCAGTTCATCAAGACAAAAAAGTTACTTTCTCAGTACTACTATGCTCTGACATTAAGGTAGTACACATCTGAATTTTACACCAAAGTACTTACTGCAAACTAATGGAAACACCTTAGGTTAAGTTCCCACATGATAATGAGTAGTTTCAAAGTTGTTTCATGGCTGTACACTTTAACACATAAAAGTTGTTTTCTCAGTGCATGCAATGCTTTTACAATACAAATAGTATACATTTCAATTTCACACCAAAGCACCTACTGCAAACCTAATGGAAACACCTTAGGTTAACTTTCCACATGATTGTGAGTAGTTTGAAAGTTGTTTCATGGCTGTAGACATCAACACAAAAAAGTTGTTATCTCAGTGCATGCAATGCTTAGACAATACAAATACTATACATTTCAATTTTACTCCAAAGCACTTACTGCAAACCTAATGGAAACACCTTAGGTTAACTTCCCACATGATTCTGAGATGTCTGAAAGTTATTTCATACCTGTGCACATAAAAACAAAAAAGTTGATTTCACAGTGAATAGAATGCTTTGACATAAAAGTAGTATACATTTCAATTTTACACCAAAGTACTTACTGCAAACCTAATGGAAACACCTTAGGTTAACTTCTCACATGATTATGAGTAGTTTGAAAGTTGTTTCATGGCTGTACACATCAACACAAAAAAGTTGTTATCTCAGTGCATGCAATGCTTAGACAATACAAATAGTATACATTTCAATTTTACACAAAAGCACTTACTGCAACCCTAATGGAAACTCTTTAGGTTAACTTTCCACATGATTATGAGTAGTTTGAAAGTTGTTTCATGGCTGTACACATCAACACAAAAAAGTTGTTATCTAAGTGCATGCAATGCTTAGACAATACAAATAGTATACATTTCAATTTTACACCAAAGCACTTACTGCAAACCTAATGGAAACAACTTAGATTAACTTCCCACATGATTCTGAGATGTCTGAAAGTTGTTTCATACCTGTGCACATAAAGACAAAAAAGTTGATTTCACAGTGAATAGAATGCTTTGACATAAAAGTAGTATACATTTCAATTTTACACCAAAGAACTTACTGCAAACTTAATGGAAACACCTTAGGTTAACTTCCCACATGATTATGAGTAGTTTGAAAGTTGTTTCATGGCTGTACACATCAACACAAAAAAGTTGTTATCTGAGTGCATGCAATGCTTAGACAATACAAATAGTATACTTTTCAATTTTACACCAAAACACTTACTGCAAACCTAATGGAAACACTTTAGGTTAACTTTCCACATGATTATGAGTAGTTTGAAAGTTGTTTCATGGCTGTACACATCAAAACAAAAATGTTGTTATCTGAGTGCATGCAATGCTTAGACAATACAAATAGTATACATTTCAATTTTACACCAAAGCACCTACTGCAAACCTAATGGAAACACCTTAGGTTAACTTTCCACATGATTGTGAGTAGTTTGAAAGTTGTTTCATGGCTGTAGACATCAACACAAAAAAGTTGTTATCTCAGTGCATGCAAAGCTTAGACAATACAAATAGTATACATTTCAATTTTACACCAAAGCACTTACTGCAAACCTAATGGAAACACTTTAGGTTAACTTCCCACATGATTCTGAGATGTCTGAAAGTTGTTTCATACCTGTGCACATAAAGACAAAAAAGTTGATTTCACAGTGAATAGAATGCTTTGACATAAAAGTAGTATAAATTTCAATTGTACTCAAAAGTCTTGACTGCAAACCTAATGCAAACACATTTGGTTAACTTACCAGATGAGTATGACTAGGTTTATAGTTGTTTCATGCCTCAGTTCATCAAGACAAAAAAGTTACTTTCTCAGTACTACTATGCTCTGACATTAAGGTAGTACACATCTGAATTTTACACCAAAGTACTTACTGCAAACTAATGGAAACACCTTAGGTTAACTTCCCACATGATAATGAGTAGTTTCAAAGTTGTTTCATGGCTGTACACTTTAACATAAAAAAGTTGTTTTCTCAGTGCATGCAATGATTTTACAGTACAAATAGTATAAATTTCAATTTTACACCAAAGCACCTACTGCAAACCTAATGGAAACACCTTAGGTTAACTTTCCACATGATTGTGAGTAGTTTGAAAGTTGTTTCATGGCTGTAGACATCAACACAAAAAAGTTGTTATCTCAGTGCATGCAATGCTTAGACAATACAAATACTATACATTTCAATTTTACTCCAAAGCACTTACTGCAAACCTAATGGAAACACCTTAGGTTAACTTCCCACATGATTATGAGTAGTTTGAAAGCTGTGTCATGGCTGTACACATCAACACAAAAAAGTTGTTATCTCAGTGCATGCAATGCTTAGACAATACAAATAGTATACATTTCCATTTTACACCAAAGCACTTACTGCAAACCTAATGGAAACAACTTAGATTAACTTCCCACATGATTCTGAGATGTCTGAAAGTTGTTTCATACCTGTGCACATAAAGACAAAAAAGTTGATTTCACAGTGAATAGAATGCTTCGACATAAAAGTAGTATACATTTGAATTTTACACCAAAGTACTTACTGCAAACCTAATGGAAACACCTTAGGTTAACTTCCCACATGATTATGAGTAGTTTGAAAGGTGTTTCATGGCTGTACACATCAACACAAAAAAGTTGTTATCTGAGTGCATGCAATGCTTAGACAATACAAATAGTATACATTTCAATTTTACACCAAAGCACTTACTGCAAACCTAATGGAAACACTTTAGGTTAACTTTCCACATGATTATGAGTAGTTTGAAAGTTGTTTCATGGCTGTACACATCAACACAAAAAAGTTGTTATCTGAGTGCATGCAATGCTTAGACAATACAAATAGTATACATTTCAATTTTACACCAAAGCACCTACTGCAAACCTAATGGAAACACCTTAGGTTAACTTTCCACATGATTGTGAGTAGTTTGAAAGTTGTTTCATGGCTGTAGACATCAACACAAAAAAGTTGTTATCTCAGTGCATGCAATGCTTAGACAATACAAATAGTATGCATTTCAATTTTACACCAAAGCACTTACTGCAAACCTAATGGAAACACTTTAGGTTAACTTCCCACATGATTCTGAGATGTCTGAAAGTTGTTTCATAACTGTGCACATAAAGACAAAAAAGTTGATTTCACAGTGAATAGAATGCTTTGACATAAAAGTAGTATACATTTCAATTGTACTCAAAAGTCTTGACTGCAAACCTAATGCAAATACATTTGGTTAACTTACCAGATGAGTATGACTAGGTTTATAGTTGTTTCATGCCTCAGTTCATCAAGACAAAAAAGTTACTTTCTCAGTACTACTATGCTCTGACATTAAGGTAGTACACATCTGAATTTTACACCAAAGTACTTACTGCAAACTAATGGAAACACCTTAGGTTAAGTTCCCACATGATAATGAGTAGTTTCAAAGTTGTTTCATGGCTGTACACTTTAACACATAAAAGTTGTTTTCTCAGTGCATGCAATGCTTTTACAATACAAATAGTATACATTTCAATTTCACACCAAAGCACCTACTGCAAACCTAATGGAAACACCTTAGGTTAACTTTCCACATGATTGTGAGTAGTTTGAAAGTTGTTTCATGGCTGTAGACATCAACACAAAAAAGTTGTTATCTCAGTGCATGCAATGCTTAGACAATACAAATACTATACATTTCAATTTTACTCCAAAGCACTTACTGCAAACCTAATGGAAACACCTTAGGTTAACTTCCCACATGATTCTGAGATGTCTGAAAGTTATTTCATACCTGTGCACATAAAAACAAAAAAGTTGATTTCACAGTGAATAGAATGCTTTGACATAAAAGTAGTATACATTTCAATTTTACACCAAAGTACTTACTGCAAACCTAATGGAAACACCTTAGGTTAACTTCTCACATGATTATGAGTAGTTTGAAAGTTGTTTCATGGCTGTACACATCAACACAAAAAAGTTGTTATCTCAGTGCATGCAATGCTTAGACAATACAAATAGTATACATTTCAATTTTACACAAAAGCACTTACTGCAACCCTAATGGAAACTCTTTAGGTTAACTTTCCACATGATTATGAGTAGTTTGAAAGTTGTTTCATGGCTGTACACATCAACACAAAAAAGTTGTTATCTAAGTGCATGCAATGCTTAGACAATACAAATAGTATACATTTCAATTTTACACCAAAGCACTTACTGCAAACCTAATGGAAACAACTTAGATTAACTTCCCACATGATTCTGAGATGTCTGAAAGTTGTTTCATACCTGTGCACATAAAGACAAAAAAGTTGATTTCACAGTGAATAGAATGCTTTGACATAAAAGTAGTATACATTTCAATTTTACACCAAAGAACTTACTGCAAACTTAATGGAAACACCTTAGGTTAACTTCCCACATGATTATGAGTAGTTTGAAAGTTGTTTCATGGCTGTACACATCAACACAAAAAAGTTGTTATCTGAGTGCATGCAATGCTTAGACAATACAAATAGTATACTTTTCAATTTTACACCAAAACACTTACTGCAAACCTAATGGAAACACTTTAGGTTAACTTTCCACATGATTATGAGTAGTTTGAAAGTTGTTTCATGGCTGTACACATCAAAACAAAAAAGTTGTTATCTGAGTGCATGCAATGCTTAGACAATACAAATAGTATACATTTCAATTTTACACCAAAGCACCTACTGCAAACCTAATGGAAACACCTTAGGTTAACTTTCCACATGATTGTGAGTAGTTTGAAAGTTGTTTCATGGCTGTAGACATCAACACAAAAAAGTTGTTATCTCAGTGCATGCAAAGCTTAGACAATACAAATAGTATACATTTCAATTTTACACCAAAGCACTTACTGCAAACCTAATGGAAACACTTTAGGTTAACTTCCCACATGATTCTGAGATGTCTGAAAGTTGTTTCATACCTGTGCACATAAAGACAAAAAAGTTGATTTCACAGTGAATAGAATGCTTTGACATAAAAGTAGTATAAATTTCAATTGTACTCAAAAGTCTTGACTGCAAACCTAATGCAAACACATTTGGTTAACTTACCAGATGAGTATGACTAGGTTTATAGTTGTTTCATGCCTCAGTTCATCAAGACAAAAAAGTTACTTTCTCAGTACTACTATGCTCTGACATTAAGGTAGTACACATCTGAATTTTACACCAAAGTACTTACTGCAAACTAATGGAAACACCTTAGGTTAACTTCCCACATGATAATGAGTAGTTTCAAAGTTGTTTCATGGCTGTACACTTTAACATAAAAAAGTTGTTTTCTCAGTGCATGCAATGATTTTACAGTACAAATAGTATAAATTTCAATTTTACACCAAAGCACCTACTGCAAACCTAATGGAAACACCTTAGGTTAACTTTCCACATGATTGTGAGTAGTTTGAAAGTTGTTTCATGGCTGTACACATCAACACAAAAAAGTTGTTATCTCAGTGCATACAATGCTTAGACAATACAAATAGTATACATTTCAATTTTACTCCAAAGCACTTACTGCAAACCTAATGGAAACACCTTAGGTTAACTTCCCACATGATTATGAGTAGTTTGAAAGTTGTTTCATGGCTGTACACATCAACACAAAAAAGTTGTTATCTCAGTGCATGCAATGCTTAGACAATACAAATAGTATGCATTTCAATTTTACACCAAATCACTTACTGCAAACCTAATGGAAACACTTTAGGTTAACTTCCCACATGATTCTGAGATGTCTGAAAGTTGTTTCATACCTGTGCACATAAAGACAAAAAAGTTGATTTCACAGTGAATAGAATGCTTTGACATAAAAGTAGTATACATTTCAATTGTACTCAAAAGTCTTGACTGCAAACCTAATGCAAACACATTTGGTTAACTTACCAGATGAGTATGACTAGGTTTAAAGTTGTTTCATGCCTCAGTTCATCAAGAAAAAAAAGTTACTTTCTCAGTACTACTATGCTCTGACATTAAGGTAGTACACATCTGAATTTTACACCAAAGTACTTACTGCAAACTAATGGAAACACCTTAGGTTAACTTCCCACATGATAATGAGTAGTTTCAAAGTTGTTTCATGGCTGTACACTTTAACACAAAAAAGTTGTTTTCTCAGTGCATGCAATGCTTTTACAATACAAATAGTATACATTTCAATTTTACACCAAAGCACCTACTGCAAACCTAATGGAAACACCTTAGGTTAACTTCCCACATGATTATGAGTAGTTTGAAAGTTGTGTCATGGCTGTACACATCAACACAAAAAAGTTGTTATCTCAGTGCATGCAATGCTTAGACAATACAAATAGTATACATTTCAATTTTGCACCAAAGCACTTACTGCAAACCTAATAGAAACACTTTAGGTTAACTTCCCAAATGATTCTGATATGTCTGAAAGTTGTTTCATACCTGTGCACATAAAGACAAAAAAGTTGATTTCACAGTGAATAGAATGCTTTGACATAAAAGTAGTATACATTTCAATTTTACACCAAAGTACTTACTGCAAACCTAATGGAAACACCTTAGGTTAACTTCCCACATGATTATGAGTAGTTTGAAAGTTGTTTCATGGCTGTACACATCAACACAAAAAAGTTGTTATCTCAGTGCATGCAATGCTTAGACAATACAAATAGTATACATTTCAATTTTACACCAAAGCACTTACTGCAACCCTAATGGAAACACTTTAGGTTAACTTTCCACATGATTATGAGTAGTTTGAAAGTTGTTTCATGGCTGTACACATCAACACAAAAAAGTTGTTATCTAAGTGCATGCAATGCTTAGACAATACAAATAGTATACATTTCAATTTTACACCAAAGCACTTACTGCAAACCTAATGGAAACAACTTAGATTAACTTCCCACATGATTCTGAGATGTCTGAAAGTTGTTTCATACCTGTGCACATAAAGACAAAAAAGTTGATTTCATAGTGAATAGAATGCTTTGACATAAAAGCAGTATACATTTCAATTTTACACCAAAGTACTTACTGCAAACCTAATGGAAACACCTTAGGTTAACTTCTCACATGATTATGAGTAGTTTGAAAGTTGTTTCATGGCTGTACACATCAACACAAAAAAGTTGTTATCTCAGTGCATGCAATGCTTAGACAATACAAATAGTATACATTTCAATTTTACACAAAAGCACTTACTGCAACCCTAATGGAAACTCTTTAGGTTAACTTTCCACATGATTATGAGTAGTTTGAAAGTTGTTTCATGGCTGTACACATCAACACAAAAAAGTTGTTATCTAAGTGCATGCAATGCTTAGACAATACAAATAGTATACATTTCAATTTTACACTAAAGCACTTACTGCAAACCTAAAGGAAACAACTTAGATTAACTTCCCACATGATTCTGAGATGTCTGAAAGTTGTTTCATACCTGTGCACATAAAGACAAAAAAGTTGATTTCACAGTGAATAGAATGCTTCGACATAAAAGTAGTATACATTTGAATTTTACACCAAAGTACTTACTGCAAACCTAATGGAAACACCTTAGGTTAACTTCCCACATGATTATGAGTAGTTTGAAAGTTGTTTCATGGCTGTACACATCAACACAAAAAAGTTGTTATCTGAGTGCATGCAATGCTTAGACAATACAAATAGTATACATTTCAATTTTACACCAAAGCACTTACTGCAAACCTAATGGAAACACTTAGGTTAACTTTCCACATGATTATGAGTAGTTTGAAAGTTGTTTCATGGCTGTACACATCAACACAAAAAAGTTGTTATCTGAGTGCATGCAATGCTTAGACAATACAAATAGTATACATTTCAATTTTACACCAAAGCACCTACTGCAAACCTAATGGAAACACCTTAGGTTAACTTTCCACATGATTGTGAGTAGTTGGAAAGTTGTTTCATGGCTGTAGACATCAACACAAAAAAGTTGTTATCTCAGTGCATGCAATGCTTAGACAATACAAATAGTATGCATTTCAATTTTACACCAAAGCACTTACTGCAAACCTAATGGAAACACTTTAGGTTAACTTCCCACATGATTCTGAGATGTCTGAAAGTTGTTTCATACCTGTGCACATAAAGACAAAAAAGTTGATTTCACAGTCAATAGAATGCTTTGACATAAAAGTAGTATACATTTCAATTGTACTCAAAAGTCTTGACTGCAAACCTAATGCAAACACATTTGGTTAACTTACCAGATGAGTATGACTAGGTTTATAGTTGTTTCATGCCTCAGTTCATCAAGACAAAAAAGTTACTTTCTCAGTACTACTATGCTCTGACATTAAGGTAGTACACATCTGAATTTTACACCAAAGTACTTACTGCAAACTAATGGAAACACCTTAGGTTAAGTTCCCACATGATAATGAGTAGTTTCAAAGTTGTTTCATGGCTGTACACTTTAACACATAAAAGTTGTTTTCTCAGTGCATGCAATGCTTTTACAATACAAATAGTATACATTTCAATTTCACACCAAAGCACCTACTGCAAACCTAATGGAAACACCTTAGGTTAACTTTCCACATGATTGTGAGTAGTTTGAAAGTTGTTTCATGGCTGTAGACATCAACACAAAAAAGTTGTTATCTCAGTGCATGCAATGCTTAGACAATACAAATACTATACATTTCAATTTTACTCCAAAGCACTTACTGCAAACCTAATGGAAACACCTTAGGTTAACTTCCCACATGATTCTGAGATGTCTGAAAGTTATTTCATACCTGTGCACATAAAAACAAAAAAGTTGATTTCACAGTGAATAGAATGCTTTGACATAAAAGTAGTATACATTTCAATTTTACACCAAAGTACTTACTGCAAACCTAATGGAAACACCTTAGGTTAACTTCTCACATGATTATGAGTAGTTTGAAAGTTGTTTCATGGCTGTACACATCAACACAAAAAAGTTGTTATCTCAGTGCATGCAATGCTTAGACAATACAAATAGTATACATTTCAATTTTACACAAAAGCACTTACTGCAACCCTAATGGAAACTCTTTAGGTTAACTTTCCACATGATTATGAGTAGTTTGAAAGTTGTTTCATGGCTGTACACATCAACACAAAAAAGTTGTTATCTAAGTGCATGCAATGCTTAGACAATACAAATAGTATACATTTCAATTTTACACCAAAGCACTTACTGCAAACCTAATGGAAACAACTTAGATTAACTTCCCACATGATTCTGAGATGTCTGAAAGTTGTTTCATACCTGTGCACATAAAGACAAAAAAGTTGATTTCACAGTGAATAGAATGCTTTGACATAAAAGTAGTATACATTTCAATTTTACACCAAAGAACTTACTGCAAACTTAATGGAAACACCTTAGGTTAACTTCCCACATGATTATGAGTAGTTTGAAAGTTGTTTCATGGCTGTACACATCAACACAAAAAAGTTGTTGTCTGAGTGCATGCAATGCTTAGACAATACAAATAGTATACTTTTCAATTTTACACCAAAACACTTACTGCAAACCTAATGGAAACACTTTAGGTTAACTTTCCACATGATTATGAGTAGTTTGAAAGTTGTTTCATGGCTGTACACATCAAAACAAAAAAGTTGTTATCTGAGTGCATGCAATGCTTAGACAATACAAATAGTATACATTTCAATTTTACACCAAAGCACCTACTGCAAACCTAATGGAAACACCTTAGGTTAACTTTCCACATGATTGTGAGTAGTTTGAAAGTTGTTTCATGGCTGTAGACATCAACACAAAAAAGTTGTTATCTCAGTGCATGCAATGCTTAGACAATACAAATAGTATACATTTCAATTTTACACCAAAGCACTTACTGCAAACCTAATGGAAACACTTTAGGTTAACTTCCCACATGATTCTGAGATGTCTGAAAGTTGTTTCATACCTGTGCACATAAAGACAAAAAAGTTGATTTCACAGTGAATAGAATGCTTTGACATAAAAGTAGTATAAATTTCAATTGTACTCAAAAGTCTTGACTGCAAACCTAATGCAAACACATTTGGTTAACTTACCAGATGAGTATGACTAGGTTTATAGTTGTTTCATGCCTCAGTTCATCAAGACAAAAAAGTTACTTTCTCAGTACTACTATGCTCTGACATTAAGGTAGTACACATCTGAATTTTACACCAAAGTACTTACTGCAAACTAATGGAAACACCTTAGGTTAACTTCCCACATGATAATGAGTAGTTTCAAAGTTGTTTCATGGCTGTACACTTTAACATAAAAAAGTTGTTTTCTCAGTGCATGCAATGATTTTACAGTACAAATAGTATAAATTTCAATTTTACACCAAAGCACCTACTGCAAACCTAATGGAAACACCTTAGGTTAACTTTCCACATGATTGTGAGTAGTTTGAAAGTTGTTTCATGGCTGTACACATCAACACAAAAAAGTTGTTATCTCAGTGCATACAATGCTTAGACAATACAAATAGTATACATTTCAATTTTACTCCAAAGCACTTACTGCAAACCTAATGGAAACACCTTAGGTTAACTTCCCACATGATTATGAGTAGTTTGAAAGTTGTTTCATGGCTGTACACATCAACACAAAAAAGTTGTTATCTCAGTGCATGAAATGCTTAGACAATACAAATAGTATACATTTCAATTTTACACCAAAGCACTTACTGAAAACCTAATGGAAACACTTTAGGTTAACTTCCCACATGATTCTGAGATGTCTGAAAGTTGTTTCATACCTGTGCACATAAAGACAAAAAAGTTGATTTCACAGTGAATAGAATGCTTTGACATAAAAGTAGTATACATTTCAATTGTACTCAAAAGTCTTGACTGCAAACCTAATGCAAACACATTTGGTTAACTTACCAGATGAGTATGAATAGGTTTAAAGTTGTTTCATGCCTCAGTTCATCAAGAAAAAAAAGTTACTTTCTCAGTACTACTATGCTCTGACATTAAGGTAGTACACATCTGAATTTTACACCAAAGTACTTACTGCAAACTAATGGAAACACCTTAGGTTAACTTCCCACATGATAATGAGTAGTTTCAAAGTTGTTTCATGGCTGTACACTTTAACACAAAAAAGTTGTTTTCTCAGTGCATGCAATGCTTTTACAATACAAATAGTATACATTTCAATTTTACACCAAAGCACTTACTGCAAACCTAATGGAAACACTTTAGGTTAACTTTCCACATGATTATGAGTAGTTTGAAAGTTGTTTCATGGCTGTACACATCAACACAAAAAAGTTGTTATCTGAGTGCATGCAATGCTTAGACAATACAAATAGTATACATTTCAATTTTACACCAAAGCACCTACTGCAAACCTAATGGAAACACCTTAGGTTAACTTTCCACATGATTGTGAGTAGTTTGAAAGTTGTTTCATGGCTGTAGACATCAACACAAAAAAGTTGTTATCTAAGTGCATGCAATGCTTAGACAATACAAATAGTATACATTTCAATTTTACACCAAAGCACTTACTGCAAACCTAATGGAAACAACTTAGATTAACTTCCCACATGATTCTGAGATGTCTGAAAGTTGTTTCATACCTGTGCACATAAAGACAAAAAAGTTGATTTCACAGTGAATAGAATGCTTTGACATAAAAGTAGTATACATTTCAATTTTACACCAAAGAACTTACTGCAAACTTAATGGAAACACCTTAGGTTAACTTCCCACATGATTATGAGTAGTTTGAAAGTTGTTTCATGGCTGTACACATCAACACAAAAAAGTTGTTATCTGAGTGCATGCAATGCTTACACAATACAAATAGTATACTTTTCAATTTTACACCAAAACACTTACTGCAAACCTAATGGAAACACTTTAGGTTAACTTTCCACATGATTATGAGTAGTTTGAAAGTTGTTTCATGGCTGTACACATCAAAACAAAAAAGTTGTTATCTGAGTGCATGCAATGCTTAGACAATACAAATAGTATACATTTCAATTTTACACCAAAGCACTTACTGCAAACCTAATGGAAACAACTTAGATTAACTTCCCACATGATTCTGAGATGTCTGAAAGTTGTTTCATACCTGTGCACATAAAGACAAAAAAGTTGATTTCACAGTGAATAGAATGCTTTGACATAAAAGTAGTATACATTTCAATTTTACACCAAAGAACTTACTGCAAACTTAATGGAAACACCTTAGGTTAACTTCCCACATGATTATGAGTAGTTTGAAAGTTGTTTCATGGCTGTACACATCAACACAAAAAAGTTGTTATCTGAGTGCATGCAATGCTTAGACAATACAAATAGTATACATTTCAATTTTACACCAAAGCACTTACTGCAAACCTAATGGAAACACTTTAGGTTAACTTCCCACATGATTCTGAGATGTCTGAAAGTTGTTTCATAACTGTGCACATAAAGACAAAAAAGTTGATTTCACAGTGAATAGAATGCTTTGACATAAAAGTAGTATACATTTCAATTGTACTCAAAAGTCTTGACTGCAAACCTAATGCAAATACATTTGGTTAACTTACCAGATGAGTATGACTAGGTTTATAGTTGTTTCATGCCTCAGTTCATCAAGACAAAAAAGTTACTTTCTCAGTACTACTATGCTCTGACATTAAGTTAGTACACATCTGAATTTTACACCAAAGTACTTACTGCAAACTAATGGAAACACCTTAGGTTAAGTTCCCACATGATAATGAGTAGTTTCAAAGTTGTTTCATGGCTGTACACTTTAACACATAAAAGTTGTTTTCTCAGTGCATGCAATGCTTTTACAATATAAATAGTATACATTTCAATTTCACACCAAAGCACCTACTGCAAACCTAATGGAAACACCTTAGGTTAACTTTCCACATGATTGTGAGTAGTTTGAAAGTTGTTTCATGGCTGTAGACATCAACACAAAAAAGTTGTTATCTCAGTGCATGCAATGCTTAGACAATACAAATACTATACATTTCAATTTTACTCCAAAGCACTTACTGCAAACCTAATGGAAACACCTTAGGTTAACTTCCCACATGATTATGTGTAGTTTGAAAGCTGTGTCATGGCTGTACACATCAACACAAAAAAGTTGTTATCTCAGTGCATGCAATGCTTAGACAATACAAATAGTATACATTTCCATTTTACACCAAAGCACTTACTGCAAACCTAATGGAAACAACTTAGATTAACTTCCCACATGATTCTGAGATGTCTGAAAGTTGTTTCATACCTGTGCACATAAAGACAAAAAAGTTGATTTCACAGTGAATAGAATGCTTCGACATAAAAGTAGTATACATTTGAATTTTACACCAAAGTACTTACTGCAAACCTAATGGAAACACCTTAGGTTAACTTCCCACATGATTATGAGTAGTTTGAAAGGTGTTTCATGGCTGTACACATCAACACAAAAAAGTTGTTATCTGAGTGCATGCAATGCTTAGACAATACAACTAGTATACATTTCAATTTTACACCAAAGCACTTACTGCAAACCTAATGGAAACACTTTAGGTTAACTTTCCACATGATTATGAGTAGTTTGAAAGTTGTTTCATGGCTGTACACATCAACACAAAAAAGTTGTTATCTGAGTGCATGCAATGCTTAGACAATACAAATAGTATACATTTCAATTTTACACCAAAGCACCTACTGCAAACCTAATGGAAACACCTTAGGTTAACTTTCCACATGATTGTGAGTAGTTTGAAAGTTGTTTCATGGCTGTAGACATCAACACAAAAAAGTTGTTATCTCAGTGCATGCAATGCTTAGACAATACAAATAGTATGCATTTCAATTTTACACCAAAGCACTTACTGCAAACCTAATGGAAACACTTTAGGTTAACTTCCCACATGATTCTGAGATGTCTGAAAGTTGTTTCATAACTGTGCACATAAAGACAAAAAAGTTGATTTCACAGTGAATAGAATGCTTTGACATAAAAGTAGTATACATTTCAATTGTACTCAAAAGTCTTGACTGCAAACCTAATGCAAATACATTTGGTTAACTTACCAGATGAGTATGACTAGGTTTATAGTTGTTTCATGCCTCAGTTCATCAAGACAAAAAAGTTACTTTCTCAGTACTACTATGCTCTGACATTAAGGTAGTACACATCTGAATTTTACACCAAAGTACTTACTGCAAACTAATGGAAACACCTTAGGTTAAGTTCCCACATGATAATGAGTAGTTTCAAAGTTGTTTCATGGCTGTACACTTTAACACATAAAAGTTGTTTTCTCAGTGCATGCAATGCTTTTACAATACAAATAGTATACATTTCAATTTCACACCAAAGCACCTACTGCAAACCTAATGGAAACACCTTAGGTTAACTTTCCACATGATTGTGAGTAGTTTGAAAGTTGTTTCATGGCTGTAGACATCAACACAAAAAAGTTGTTATCTCAGTGCATGCAATGCTTAGACAATACAAATACTATACATTTCAATTTTACTCCAAAGCACTTACTGCAAACCTAATGGAAACACCTTAGGTTAACTTCCCACATGATTCTGAGATGTCTGAAAGTTATTTCATACCTGTGCACATAAAAACAAAAAAGTTGATTTCACAGTGAATAGAATGCTTTGACATAAAAGTAGTATACATTTCAATTTTACACCAAAGTACTTACTGCAAACCTAATGGAAACACCTTAGGTTAACTTCTCACATGATTATGAGTAGTTTGAAAGTTGTTTCATGGCTGTACACATCAACACAAAAAAGTTGTTATCTCAGTGCATGCAATGCTTAGACAATACAAATAGTATACATTTCAATTTTACACAAAAGCACTTACTGCAACCCTAATGGAAACTCTTTAGGTTAACTTTCCACATGATTATGAGTAGTTTGAAAGTTGTTTCATGGCTGTACACATCAACACAAAAAAGTTGTTATCTAAGTGCATGCAATGCTTAGACAATACAAATAGTATACATTTCAATTTTACACCAAAGCACTTACTGCAAACCTAATGGAAACAACTTAGATTAACTTCCCACATGATTCTGAGATGTCTGAAAGTTGTTTCATACCTGTGCACATAAAGACAAAAAAGTTGATTTCACAGTGAATAGAATGCTTTGACATAAAAGTAGTATACATTTCAATTTTACACCAAAGAACTTACTGCAAACTTAATGGAAACACCTTAGGTTAACTTCCCACATGATTATGAGTAGTTTGAAAGTTGTTTCATGGCTGTACACATCAACACAAAAAAGTTGTTATCTGAGTGCATGCAATGCTTAGACAATACAAATAGTATACTTTTCAATTTTACACCAAAACACTTACTGCAAACCTAATGGAAACACTTTAGGTTAACTTTCCACATGATTATGAGTAGTTTGAAAGTTGTTTCATGGCTGTACACATCAAAACAAAAAAGTTGTTATCTGAGTGCATGCAATGCTTAGACAATACAAATAGTATACATTTCAATTTTACACCAAAGCACCTACTGCAAACCTAATGGAAACACCTTAGGTTAACTTTCCACATGATTGTGAGTAGTTTGAAAGTTGTTTCATGGCTGTAGACATCAACACAAAAAAGTTGTTATCTCAGTGCATGCAAAGCTTAGACAATACAAATAGTATACATTTCAATTTTACACCAAAGCACTTACTGCAAACCTAATGGAAACACTTTAGGTTAACTTCCCACATGATTCTGAGATGTCTGAAAGTTGTTTCATACCTGTGCACATAAAGACAAAAAAGTTGATTTCACAGTGAATAGAATGCTTTGACATAAAAGTAGTATAAATTTCAATTGTACTCAAAAGTCTTGACTGCAAACCTAATGCAAACACATTTGGTTAACTTACCAGATGAGTATGACTAGGTTTATAGTTGTTTCATGCCTCAGTTCATCAAGACAAAAAAGTTACTTTCTCAGTACTACTATGCTCTGACATTAAGGTAGTACACATCTGAATTTTACACCAAAGTACTTACTGCAAACTAATGGAAACACCTTAGGTTAACTTCCCACATGATAATGAGTAGTTTCAAAGTTGTTTCATGGCTGTACACTTTAACATAAAAAAGTTGTTTTCTCAGTGCATGCAATGATTTTACAGTACAAATAGTATAAATTTCAATTTTACACCAAAGCACCTACTGCAAACCTAATGGAAACACCTTAGGTTAACTTTCCACATGATTGTGAGTAGTTTGAAAGTTGTTTCATGGCTGTACACATCAACACAAAAAAGTTGTTATCTCAGTGCATGCAATGCTTAGACAATACAAATACTATACATTTCAATTTTACTCCAAAGCACTTACTGCAAACCTAATGGAAACACCTTAGGTTAACTTCCCACATGATTCTGAGATGTCTGAAAGTTATTTCATACCTGTGCACATAAAAACAAAAAAGTTGATTTCACAGTGAATAGAATGCTTTGACATAAAAGTAGTATACATTTCAATTTTACACCAAAGTACTTACTGCAAACCTAATGGAAACACCTTAGGTTAACTTCTCACATGATTATGAGTAGTTTGAAAGTTGTTTCATGGCTGTACACATCAACACAAAAAAGTTGTTATCTCAGTGCATGCAATGCTTAGACAATACAAATAGTATACATTTCAATTTTACACAAAAGCACTTACTGCAACCCTAATGGAAACTCTTTAGGTTAACTTTCCACATGATTATGAGTAGTTTGAAAGTTGTTTCATGGCTGTACACATCAACACAAAAAAGTTGTTATCTAAGTGCATGCAATGCTTAGACAATACAAATAGTATACATTTCAATTTTACACCAAAGCACTTACTGCAAACCTAATGGAAACAACTTAGATTAACTTCCCACATGATTCTGAGATGTCTGAAAGTTGTTTCATACCTGTGCACATAAAGACAAAAAAGTTGATTTCACAGTGAATAGAATGCTTTGACATAAAAGTAGTATACATTTCAATTTTACACCAAAGAACTTACTGCAAACTTAATGGAAACACCTTAGGTTAACTTCCCACATGATTATGAGTAGTTTGAAAGTTGTTTCATGGCTGTACACATCAACACAAAAAAGTTGTTATCTGAGTGCATGCAATGCTTAGACAATACAAATAGTATACTTTTCAATTTTACACCAAAACACTTACTGCAAACCTAATGGAAACACTTTAGGTTAACTTTCCACATGATTATGAGTAGTTTGAAAGTTGTTTCATGGCTGTACACATCAAAACAAAAAAGTTGTTATCTGAGTGCATGCAATGCTTAGACAATACAAATAGTATACATTTCAATTTTACACCAAAGCACCTACTGCAAACCTAATGGAAACACCTTAGGTTAACTTTCCACATGATTGTGAGTAGTTTGAAAGTTGTTTCATGGCTGTAGACATCAACACAAAAAAGTTGTTATCTCAGTGCATGCAAAGCTTAGACAATACAAATAGTATACATTTCAATTTTACACCAAAGCACTTACTGCAAACCTAATGGAAACACTTTAGGTTAACTTCCCACATGATTCTGAGATGTCTGAAAGTTGTTTCATACCTGTGCACATAAAGACAAAAAAGTTGATTTCACAGTGAATAGAATGCTTTGACATAAAAGTAGTATAAATTTCAATTGTACTCAAAAGTCTTGACTGCAAACCTAATGCAAACACATTTGGTTAACTTACCAGATGAGTATGACTAGGTTTATAGTTGTTTCATGCCTCAGTTCATCAAGACAAAAAAGTTACTTTCTCAGTACTACTATGCTCTGACATTAAGGTAGTACACATCTGAATTTTACACCAAAGTACTTACTGCAAACTAATGGAAACACCTTAGGTTAACTTCCCACATGATAATGAGTAGTTTCAAAGTTGTTTCATGGCTGTACACTTTAACATAAAAAAGTTGTTTTCTCAGTGCATGCAATGATTTTACAGTACAAATAGTATAAATTTCAATTTTACACCAAAGCACCTACTGCAAACCTAATGGAAACACCTTAGGTTAACTTTCCACATGATTGTGAGTAGTTTGAAAGTTGTTTCATGGCTGTACACATCAACACAAAAAAGTTGTTATCTCAGTGCATACAATGCTTAGACAATACAAATAGTATACATTTCAATTTTACTCCAAAGCACTTACTGCAAACCTAATGGAAACACCTTAGGTTAACTTCCCACATGATTATGAGTAGTTTGAAAGTTGTTTCATGGCTGTACACATCAACACAAAAAAGTTGTTATCTCAGTGCATGAAATGCTTAGACAATACAAATAGTATACATTTCAATTTTACACCAAAGCACTTACTGAAAACCTAATGGAAACACTTTAGGTTAACTTCCCACATGATTCTGAGATGTCTGAAAGTTGTTTCATACCTGTGCACATAAAGACAAAAAAGTTGATTTCACAGTGAATAGAATGCTTTGACATAAAAGTAGTGTACATTTCAATTTTACACCAAAGTACTTACTGCAAACCTAATGGAAACACCTTAGGTTAACTTCCCACATGATTATGAGTAGTTTGAAAGTTGTTTCATGGCTGTACACATCAACACAAAAAAGTTGTTATCTCAGTGCATGCAATGCTTAGACAATACAAATAGTATGCATTTCAATTTTACACCAAATCACTTACTGCAAACCTAATGGAAACACTTTAGGTTAACTTCCCACATGATTCTGAGATGTCTGAAAGTTGTTTCATACCTGTGCACATAAAGACAAAAAAGTTGATTTCACAGTGAATAGAATGCTTTGACATAAAAGTAGTATACATTTCAATTGTACTCAAAAGTCTTGACTGCAAACCTAATGCAAACACATTTGGTTAACTTACCAGATGAGTATGACTAGGTTTAAAGTTGTTTCATGCCTCAGTTCATCAAGAAAAAAAAGTTACTTTCTCAGTACTACTATGCTCTGACATTAAGGTAGTACACATCTGAATTTTACACCAAAGTACTTACTGCAAACTAATGGAAACACCTTAGGTTAACTTCCCACATGATAATGAGTAGTTTCAAAGTTGTTTCATGGCTGTACACTTTAACACAAAAAAGTTGTTTTCTCAGTGCATGCAATGCTTTTACAATACAAATAGTATACATTTCAATTTTACACCAAAGCACCTACTGCAAACCTAATGGAAACACCTTAGGTTAACTTCCCACATGATTATGAGTAGTTTGAAAGTTGTGTCATGGCTGTACACATCAACACAAAAAAGTTGTTATCTCAGTGCATGCAATGCTTAGACAATACAAATAGTATACATTTCAATTTTACACCAAAGCACTTACTGCAAACCTAATAGAAACACTTTAGGTTAACTTCCCAAATGATTCTGATATGTCTGAAAGTTGTTTCATACCTGTGCACATAAAGACAAAAAAGTTGATTTCACAGTGAATAGAATGCTTTGACATAAAAGTAGTATACATTTCAATTTTACACCAAAGTACTTACTGCAAACCTAATGGAAACACCTTAGGTTAACTTCCCACATGATTATGAGTAGTTTGAAAGTTGTTTCATGGCTGTACACATCAACACAAAAAAGTTGTTATCTCAGTGCATGCAATGCTTAGACAATACAAATAGTATACTTTTCAATTTTACACCAAAACACTTACTGCAAACCTAATGGAAACACTTTAGGTTAACTTTCCACATGATTATGAGTAGTTTGAAAGTTGTTTCATGGCTGTACACATCAAAACAAAAAAGTTGTTATCTGAGTGCATGCAATGCTTAGACAATACAAATAGTATACATTTCAATTTTACACCAAAGCACCTACTGCAAACCTAATGGAAACACCTTAGGTTAACTTTCCACATGATTGTGAGTAGTTTGAAAGTTGTTTCATGGCTGTAGACATCAACACAAAAAAGTTGTTATCTCAGTGCATGCAAAGCTTAGACAATACAAATAGTATACATTTCAATTTTACACCAAAGCACTTACTGCAAACCTAATGGAAACACTTTAGGTTAACTTCCCACATGATTCTGAGATGTCTGAAAGTTGTTTCATACCTGTGCACATAAAGACAAAAAAGTTGATTTCACAGTGAATAGAATGCTTTGACATAAAAGTAGTATAAATTTCAATTGTACTCAAAAGTCTTGACTGCAAACCTAATGCAAACACATTTGGTTAACTTACCAGATGAGTATGACTAGGTTTATAGTTGTTTCATGCCTCAGTTCATCAAGACAAAAAAGTTACTTTCTCAGTACTACTATGCTCTGACATTAAGGTAGTACACATCTGAATTTTACACCAAAGTACTTACTGCAAACTAATGGAAACACCTTAGGTTAACTTCCCACATGATAATGAGTAGTTTCAAAGTTGTTTCATGGCTGTACACTTTAACATAAAAAAGTTGTTTTCTCAGTGCATGCAATGATTTTACAGTACAAATAGTATAAATTTCAATTTTACACCAAAGCACCTACTGCAAACCTAATGGAAACACCTTAGGTTAACTTTCCACATGATTGTGAGTAGTTTGAAAGTTGTTTCATGGCTGTACACATCAACACAAAAAAGTTGTTATCTCAGTGCATACAATGCTTAGACAATACAAATAGTATACATTTCAATTTTACTCCAAAGCACTTACTGCAAACCTAATGGAAACACCTTAGGTTAACTTCCCACATGATTATGAGTAGTTTGAAAGTTGTTTCATGGCTGTACACATCAACACAAAAAAGTTGTTATCTCAGTGCATGAAATGCTTAGACAATACAAATAGTATACATTTCAATTTTACACCAAAGCACTTACTGAAAACCTAATGGAAACACTTTAGGTTAACTTCCCACATGATTCTGAGATGTCTGAAAGTTGTTTCATACCTGTGCACATAAAGACAAAAAAGTTGATTTCACAGTGAATAGAATGCTTTGACATAAAAGTAGTGTACATTTCAATTTTACACCAAAGTACTTACTGCAAACCTAATGGAAACACCTTAGGTTAACTTCCCACATGATTATGAGTAGTTTGAAAGTTGTTTCATGGCTGTACACATCAACACAAAAAAGTTGTTATCTCAGTGCATGCAATGCTTAGACAATACAAATAGTATGCATTTCAATTTTACACCAAATCACTTACTGCAAACCTAATGGAAACACTTTAGGTTAACTTCCCACATGATTCTGAGATGTCTGAAAGTTGTTTCATACCTGTGCACATAAAGACAAAAAAGTTGATTTCACAGTGAATAGAATGCTTTGACATAAAAGTAGTATACATTTCAATTGTACTCAAAAGTCTTGACTGCAAACCTAATGCAAACACATTTGGTTAACTTACCAGATGAGTATGACTAGGTTTAAAGTTGTTTCATGCCTCAGTTCATCAAGAAAAAAAAGTTACTTTCTCAGTACTACTATGCTCTGACATTAAGGTAGTACACATCTGAATTTTACACCAAAGTACTTACTGCAAACTAATGGAAACACCTTAGGTTAACTTCCCACATGATAATGAGTAGTTTCAAAGTTGTTTCATGGCTGTACACTTTAACACAAAAAAGTTGTTTTCTCAGTGCATGCAATGCTTTTACAATACAAATAGTATACATTTCAATTTTACACCAAAGCACCTACTGCAAACCTAATGGAAACACCTTAGGTTAACTTCCCACATGATTATGAGTAGTTTGAAAGTTGTGTCATGGCTGTACACATCAACACAAAAAAGTTGTTATCTCAGTGCATGCAATGCTTAGACAATACAAATAGTATACATTTCAATTTTACACCAAAGCACTTACTGCAAACCTAATAGAAACACTTTAGGTTAACTTCCCAAATGATTCTGATATGTCTGAAAGTTGTTTCATACCTGTGCACATAAAGACAAAAAAGTTGATTTCACAGTGAATAGAATGCTTTGACATAAAAGTAGTATACATTTCAATTTTACACCAAAGTACTTACTGCAAACCTAATGGAAACACCTTAGGTTAACTTCCCACATGATTATGAGTAGTTTGAAAGTTGTTTCATGGCTGTACACATCAACACAAAAAAGTTGTTATCTCAGTGCATGCAATGCTTAGACAATACAAATAGTATACATTTCAATTTTACACCAAAGCACTTACTGCAACCCTAATGGAAACACTTTAGGTTAACTTTCCACATGATTATGAGTAGTTTGAAAGTTGTTTCATGGCTGTACACATCAACACAAAAAAGTTGTTATCTAAGTGCATGCAATGCTTAGACAATACAAATAGTATACATTTCAATTTTACACCAAAGCACTTACTGCAAACCTAATGGAAACAACTTAGATTAACTTCCCACATGATTCTGAGATGTCTGAAAGTTGTTTCATACCTGTGCACATAAAGACAAAAAAGTTGATTTCATAGTGAATAGAATGCTTTGACATAAAAGCAGTATACATTTCAATTTTACACCAAAGTACTTACTGCAAACCTAATGGAAACACCTTAGGTTATCTTCTCACATGATTATGAGTAGTTTGAAAGTTGTTTCATGGCTGTACACATCAACACAAAAAAGTTGTTATCTCAGTGCATGCAATGCTTAGACAATACAAATAGTATACATTTCAATTTTACACAAAAGCACTTACTGCAACCCTAATGGAAACTCTTTAGGTTAACTTTCCACATGATTATGAGTAGTTTGAAAGTTGTTTCATGGCTGTACACATCAACACAAAAAAGTTGTTATCTAAGTGCATGCAATGCTTAGACAATACAAATAGTATACATTTCAATTTTACACCAAAGCACTTACTGCAAACCTAATGGAAACAACTTATATTAACTTCCCACATGATTCTGAGATGTCTGAAAGTTGTTTCATACCTGTGCACATAAAGACAAAAAAGTTGATTTCACAGTGAATAGAATGCTTTGACATAAAAGTAGTATACATTTCAATTTTACACCAAAGAACTTACTGCAAACTTAATGGAAACACCTTAGGTTAACTTCCCACATGATTATGAGTAGTTTGAAAGTTGTTTCATGGCTGTACACATCAACACAAAAAAGTTGTTATCTGAGTGCATGCAATGCTTAGACAATACAAATAGTATACTTTTCAATTTTACACCAAAACACTTCCTGAAAACCTAATGGAAACACTTTAGGTTAACTTTCCACATGATTATGAGTAGTTTGAAAGTTGTTTCATGGCTGTACACATCAAAACAAAAAAGTTGTTATCTGAGTGCATGCAATGCTTAGACAATACAAATAGTATACATTTCAATTTTACACCAAAGCACCTACTGCAAACCTAATGGAAACACCTTAGGTTAACTTTCCACATGATTGTGAGTAGTTTGAAAGTTGTTTCATGGCTGTAGACATCAACACAAAAAAGTTGTTATCTCAGTGCATGCAATGCTTAGACAATACAAATAGTATACATTTCAATTTTACACCAAAGCACTTACTGCAAACCTAATGGAAACACTTTAGGTTAACTTCCCACATGATTCTGAGATGTCTGAAAGTTGTTTCATACCTGTGCACATAAAGACAAAAAAGTTGATTTCACAGTGAATAGAATGCTTTGACATAAAAGTAGTATAAATTTCAATTGTACTCAAAAGTCTTGACTGCAAACCTAATGCAAACACATTTGGTTAACTTACCAGATGAGTATGACTAGGTTTATAGTTGTTTCATGCCTCAGTTCATCAAGACAAAAAAGTTACTTTCTCAGTACTACTATGCTCTGACATTAAGGTAGTACACATCTGAATTTTACACCAAAGTACTTACTGCAAACTAATGGAAACACCTTAGGTTAACTTCCCACATGATAATGAGTAGTTTCAAAGTTGTTTCATGGCTGTACACTTTAACATAAAAAAGTTGTTTTCTCAGTGCATGCAATGATTTTACAGTACAAATAGTATAAATTTCAATTTTACACCAAAGCACCTACTGCAAACCTAATGGAAACACCTTAGGTTAACTTTCCACATGATTGTGAGTAGTTTGAAAGTTGTTTCATGGCTGTACACATCAACACAAAAAAGTTGTTATCTCAGTGCATACAATGCTTAGACAATACAAATAGTATACATTTCAATTTTACTCCAAAGCACTTACTGCAAACCTAATGGAAACACCTTAGGTTAACTTCCCACATGATTATGAGTAGTTTGAAAGTTGTTTCATGGCTGTACACATCAACACAAAAAAGTTGTTATCTCAGTGCATGAAATGCTTAGACAATACAAATAGTATACATTTCAATTTTACACCAAAGCACTTACTGAAAACCTAATGGAAACACTTTAGGTTAACTTCCCACATGATTCTGAGATGCCTGAAAGTTGTTTCATACCTGTGCACATAAAGACAAAAAAGTTGATTTCACAGTGAATAGAATGCTTTGACATAAAAGTAGTGTACATTTTAATTTTACACCAAAGTACTTACTGCAATCCTAATGGAAACACCTTAGGTTAACTTCCCACATGATTATGAGTAGTTTGAAAGTTGTTTCATGGCTGTACACATCAACACAAAAAAGTTGTTATCTCAGTGCATGCAATGCTTAGACAATACAAATAGTATGCATTTCAATTTTACACCAAATCACTTACTGCAAACCTAATGGAAACACTTTAGGTTAACTTCCCACATGATTCTGAGATGTCTGAAAGTTGTTTCATACCTGTGCACATAAAGACAAAAAAGTTGATTTCACAGTGAATAGAATGCTTTGACATAAAAGTAGTATACATTTCAATTGTACTCAAAAGTCTTGACTGCAAACCTAATGCAAACACATTTGGTTAACTTACCAGATGAGTATGACTAGGTTTATAGTTGTTTCATGCCTCAGTTCATCAAGAAAAAAAAAGTTACTTTCTCAGTACTACTATGCTCTGACATTAAGGTAGTACACATCTGAATTTTACACCAAAGTACTTACTGCAAACTAATGGAAACACCTTAGGTTAACTTCCCACATGATAATGAGTAGTTTCAAAGTTGTTTCATGGCTGTACACTTTAACACAAAAAAGTTGTTTTCTCAGTGCATGCAATGCTTTTACAATACAAATAGTATACATTTCAATTTTACACCAAAGCACCTACTGCAAACCTAATGGAAACACCTTAGGTTAACTTCCCACATGATTATGAGTAGTTTGAAAGTTGTGTCATGGCTGTACACATCAACACAAAAAAGTTGTTATCTCAGTGCATGCAATGCTTAGACAATACAAATAGTATACATTTCAATTTTACACCAAAGCACTTACTGCAAACCTAATGGAAACACTTTAGGTTAACTTCCCAAATGATTCTGATATGTCTGAAAGTTGTTTCATACCTGTGCACATAAAGACAAAAAAGTTGATTTCACAGTGAATAGAATGCTTTGACATAAAAGTAGTATACATTTCAATTTTACACCAAAGTACTTACTGCAAACCTAATGGAAACACCTTAGGTTAACTTCCCACATGATTATGAGTAGTTTGAAAGTTGTTTCATGGCTGTACACATCAACACAAAAAAGTTGTTATCTCAGTGCATGCAATGCTTAGACAATACAAATAGTATACATTTCAATTTTACACCAAAGCACTTACTGCAACCCTAATGGAAACACTTTAGGTTAACTTTCCACATGATTATGAGTAGTTTGAAAGTTGTTTCATACCTGTGCACATAAAGACAAAAAAGTTGATTTCATAGTGAATAGAATGCTTTGACATAAAAGCAGTATACATTTCAATTTTACACCAAAGTACTTACTGCAAACCTAATGGAAACACCTTAGGTCAACTTCCCACATGATTATGAGTAGTTTGAAAGTTGTTTCATGGCTGTACACATCAACACAAAAAAGTTGTTATCTGAGTGCATGCAATGCTTAGACAATACAAATAGTATACATTTCAATTTTACACCAAAGCACTTACTGCAAACTAATGCAAACACCTTAGGTTAACTTCCCACATGATAATGAGTAGTTTCAAAGTTGTTTCATGGCTGTACACTTTAACACAAAAAAGTTGTTTTCTCAGTGCATGCAATGCTTTTACAATACAAATAGTATACATTTCAATTTTACACCAAAGCACCTACTGCAAACCTAATGGAAACACCTTAGGTTAACTTTCCACATGATTGTGAGTAGTTTGAAAGTTGTTTCATGGCTGTAGACATCAACACAAAAAAGTTGTTATCTGAGTGCATGCAATGCTTAGACAATACAAATAGTATACATTTCAATTTTACACCAAAGCACTTACTGCAAACCTAATGGAAACACTTTAGGTTAACTTTCCACATGATTATGAGTAGTTTGAATGTTGTTTCATGGCTGTACACATCAACACAAAAAAGTTGTTATCTGAGTGCATGCAATGCTTAGACAATACAAATAGTATGCATTTCAATTTTACACCAAATCACTTACTGCAAACCTAATGGAAACACTTTAGGTTAACTTCCCACATGATTCTGAGATGTCTGAAAGTTGTTTCATACCTGTGCACATAAAGACAAAAAAGTTGATTTCACAGTCAATAGAATGCTTTGACATAAAAGTAGTATACATTTCAATTGTACTCAAAAGTCTTGACTGCAAACCTAATGCAAACACATTTGGTTAACTTACCAGATGAGTATGACTAGGTTTAAAGTTGTTTCATGCCTCAGTTCATCAAGAAAAAAAAGTTAATTTCTCAGTACTACTATGCTCTGACATTAAGGTAGTACACATCTGAATTTTACACCAAAGTACTTACTGCAAACTAATGGAAACACCTTAGGTTAACTTCCCACATGATAATGAGTAGTTTCAAAGTTGTTTCATGGCTGTACACTTTAACACAAAAAAGTTGTTTTCTCAGTGCATGCAATGCTTTTACAATACAAATAGTATACATTTCAATTTTACACCAAAGCACCTACTGCAAACCTAATGGAAACACCTCAGGTTAACTTTCCACATGATTGTGAGTAGTTTGAAAGTTGTTTCATGGCTGTAGACATCAACACAAAAAAGTTGTTATCTCAGTGCATGCAATGCTTAGACAATACAAATAGTATACATTTCAATTTTACTCCAAAGCACTTACTGCAAACCTAATGGAAACACCTTAGGTTAACTTCCCACATGATTATGAGTAGTTTGAAAGCTGTGTCATGGCTGTACACATCAACACAAAAAAGTTGTTATCTCAGTGCATGCAATGCTTAGACAATACAAATAGTATACATTTCAATTTTACACCAAAGCACTTACTGCAAACCTAATGGAAACAACTTAGATTAACTTCCCACATGATTCTGAGATGTCTGAAAGTTGTTTCATACCTGTGCACATAAAGACAAAAAAGTTGATTTCACAGTGAATAGAATGCTTCGACATAAAAGTAGTATACATTTGAATTTTACACCAAAGTACTTACTGCAAACCTAATGGAAACACCTTAGGTTAACTTCCCACATGATTATGAGTAGTTTGAAAGTTGTTTCATGGCTGTACACATCAACACAAAAAAGTTGTTATCTGAGTGCATGCAATGCTTAGACAATACAAATAGTATACATTTCAATTTTACACCAAAGCACTTACTGCAAACCTAATGGAAACACTTTAGGTTAACTTTCCACATGATTATGAGTAGTTTGAAAGTTGTTTCATGGCTGTACACATCAACACAAAAAAGTTGTTATCTGAGTGCATGCAATGCTTAGACAATACAAATAGTATACATTTCAATTTTACACCAAAGCACCTACTGCAAACCTAATGGAAACACCTTAGGTTAACTTTCCACATGATTGTGAGTAGTTTGAAAGTTGTTTCATGGCTGTAGACATCAACACAAAAAAGTTGTTATCTCAGTGCATGCAATGCTTAGACAATACAAATAGTATGCATTTCAATTTTACACCAAAGCACTTACTGCAAACCTAATGGAAACACTTTAAGTTAACTTCCCACATGATTCTGAGATGTCTGAAAGTTGTTTCATAACTGTGCACATAAAGACAAAAAAGTTGATTTCACAGTGAATAGAATGCTTTGACATAAAAGTAGTATACATTTCAATTGTACTCAAAAGTCTTGACTGCAAACCTAATGCAAATACATTTGGTTAACTTACCAGATGAGTATGACTAGGTTTATAGTTGTTTCATGCCTCAGTTCATCAAGACAAAAAAGTTACTTTCTCAGTACTACTATGCTCTGACATTAAGGTAGTACACATCTGAATTTTACACCAAAGTACTTACTGCAAACTAATGGAAACACCTTAGGTTAAGTTCCCACATGATAATGAGTAGTTTCAAAGTTGTTTCATGGCTGTACACTTTAACACATAAAAGTTGTTTTCTCAGTGCATGCAATGCTTTTACAATACAAATAGTATACATTTCAATTTCACACCAAAGCACCTACTGCAAACCTAATGGAAACACCTTAGGTTAACTTTCCACATGATTGTGAGTAGTTTGAAAGTTGTTTCATGGCTGTAGCCATCAACACAAAAAAGTTGTTATCTCAGTGCATGCAATGCTTAGACAATACAAATACTATACATTTCAATTTTACTCCAAAGCACTTACTGCAAACCTAATGGAAACACCTTAGGTTAACTTCCCACATGATTATGAGTAGTTTGAAAGCTGTGTCATGGCTGTACACATCAACACAAAAAAGTTGTTATCTCAGTGCATGCAATGCTTAGACAATACAAATAGTATACATTTCAATTTTACACTAAAGCACTTACTGCAAACCTAATGGAAACAACTTAGATTAACTTCCCACATGATTCTGAGATGTCTGAAAGTTGTTTCATACCTGTGCACATAAAGACAAAAAAGTTGATTTCACAGTGAATAGAATGCTTCGACATAAAAGTAGTATACATTTGAATTTTACACCAAAGTACTTACTGCAAACCTAATGGAAACACCTTAGGTTAACTTCCCACATGATTATGAGTAGTTTGAAAGTTGTTTCATGGCTGTACACATCAACACAAAAAAGTTGTTATCTGAGTGCATGCAATGCTTAGACAATACAAATAGTATACATTTCAATTTTACACCAAAGCACTTACTGCAAACCTAATGGAAACACTTTAGGTTAACTTTCCACATGATTATGAGTAGTTTGAAAGTTGTTTCATGGCTGTACACATCAACACAAAAAAGTTGTTATCTGAGTGCATGCAATGCTTAGACAATACAAATAGTATACATTTCAATTTTACACCAAAGCACCTACTGCAAACCTAATGGAAACACCTTAGGTTAACTTTCCACATGATTGTGAGTAGTTTGAAAGTTGTTTCATGGCTGTAGACATCAACACAAAAAAGTTGTTATCTCAGTGCATGCAATGCTTAGACAATACAAATAGTATGCATTTCAATTTTACACCAAAGCACTTACTGCAAACCTAATGGAAACACTTTAGGTTAACTTCCCACATGATTCTGAGATGTCTGAAAGTTGTTTCATACCTGTGCACATAAAGACAAAAAAGTTGATTTCACAGTCAATAGAATGCTTTGACATAAAAGTAGTATACATTTCAATTGTACTCAAAAGTCTTGACTGCAAACCTAATGCAAACACATTTGGTTAACTTACCAGATGAGTATGACTAGGTTTAAAGTTGTTTCATGCCTCAGTTCATCAAGAAAAAAAAGTTAATTTCTCAGTACTACTATGCTCTGACATTAAGGTAGTACACATCTGAATTTTACAGCAAAGTACTTACTGCAAACTAATGGAAACACCTTAGGTTAACTTCCCACATGATAATGAGTAGTTTCAAAGTTGTTTCATGGCTGTACACTTTAACACAAAAAAGTTGTTTTCTCAGTGCATGCAATGCTTTTACAATACAAATAGTATACATTTCAATTTTACACCAAAGCACCTACTGCAAACCTAATGGAAACACCTCAGGTTAACTTTCCACATGATTGTGAGTAGTTTGAAAGTTGTTTCATGGCAGTAGACATCAACACAAAAAAGTTGTTATCTCAGTGCATGCAATGCTTAGACAATACAAATAGTATACATTTCAATTTTACTCCAAAGCACTTACTGCAAACCTAATGGAAACACCTTAGGTTAACTTCCCACATGATTATGAGTAGTTTGAAAGCTGTGTCATGGCTGTACACATCAACACAAAAAAGTTGTTATCTCAGTGCATGCAATGCTTAGACAATACAAATAGTATACATTTCAATTTTACACCAAAGCACTTACTGCAAACCTAATGGAAACAACTTAGATTAACTTCCCACATGATTCTGAGATGTCTGAAAGTTGTTTCATACCTGTGCACATAAAGACAAAAAAGTTGATTTCACAGTGAATAGAATGCTTCGACATAAAAGTAGTATACATTTGAATTTTACACCAAAGTACTTACTGCAAACCTAATGGAAACACCTTAGGTTAACTTCCCACATGATTATGAGTAGTTTGAAAGTTGTTTCATGGCTGTACACATCAACACAAAAAAGTTGTTATCTGAGTGCATGCAATGCTTAGACAATACAAATAGTATACATTTCAATTTTACACCAAAGCACTTACTGCAAACCTAATGGAAACACTTTAGGTTAACTTTCCACATGATTATGAGTAGTTTGAAAGTTGTTTCATGGCTGTACACATCAACACAAAAAAGTTGTTATCTGAGTGCATGCAATGCTTAGACAATACAAATAGTATACATTTCAATTTTACACCAAAGCACCTACTGCAAACCTAATGGAAACACCTTAGGTTAACTTTCCACATGATTGTGAGTAGTTTGAAAGTTGTTTCATGGCTGTAGACATCAACACAAAAAAGTTGTTATCTCAGTGCATGCAATGCTTAGACAATACAAATAGTATGCATTTCAATTTTACACCAAAGCACTTACTGCAAACCTAATGGAAACACTTTAGGTTAACTTCCCACATGATTCTGAGATGTCTGAAAGTTGTTTCATAACTGTGCACATAAAGACAAAAAAGTTGATTTCACAGTGAATAGAATGCTTTGACATAAAAGTAGTATACATTTCAATTGTACTCAAAAGTCTTGACTGCAAACCTAATGCAAATACATTTGGTTAACTTACCAGATGAGTATGACTAGGTTTATAGTTGTTTCATGCCTCAGTTCATCAAGACAAAAAAGTTACTTTCTCAGTACTACTATGCTCTGACATTAAGGTAGTACACATCTGAATTTTACACCAAAGTACTTACTGCAAACTAATGGAAACACCTTAGGTTAAGTTCCCACATGATAATGAGTAGTTTCAAAGTTGTTTCATGGCTGTACACTTTAACACATAAAAGTTGTTTTCTCAGTGCATGCAATGCTTTTACAATACAAATAGTACACATTTCAATTTCACACCAAAGCACCTACTGCAAACCTAATGGAAACACCTTAGGTTAACTTTCCACATGATTGTGAGTAGTTTGAAAGTTGTTTCATGGCTGTAGACATCAACACAAAAAAGTTGTTATCTCAGTGCATGCAATGCTTATACAATACAAATACTATACATTTCAATTTTACTCCAAAGCACTTACTGCAAACCTAATGGAAACACCTTAGGTTAACTTCCCACATGATTATGAGTAGTTTGAAAGCTGTGTCATGGCTGTACACATCAACACAAAAAAGTTGTTATCTCAGTGCATGCAATGCTTAGACAATACAAATAGTATACATTTCAATTTTACACCAAAGCACTTACTGCAAACCTAATGGAAACAACTTAGATTAACTTCCCACATGATTCTGAGATGTCTGAAAGTTGTTTCATACCTGTGCACATAAAGACAAAAAAGTTGATTTCACAGTGAATAGAATGCTTCGACATAAAAGTAGTATACATTTGAATTTTACACCAAAGTACTTACTGCAAACCTAATGGAAACACCTTAGGTTAACTTTCCACATGATTGTGAGTAGTTTGAAAGTTGTTTCATGGCAGTAGACATCAACACAAAAAAGTTGTTATCTCAGTGCATGCAATGCTTAGACAATACAAATAGTATACATTTCAATTTTACTCCAAAGCACTTACTGCAAACCTAATGGAAACACCTTAGGTTAACTTCCCACATGATTATGAGTAGTTTGAAAGCTGTGTCATGGCTGTACACATCAACACAAAAAAGTTGTTATCTCAGTGCATGCAATGCTTAGACAATACAAATAGTATACATTTCAATTTTACACCAAAGCACTTACTGCAAACCTAATGGAAACAACTTAGATTAACTTCCCACATGATTCTGAGATGTCTGAAAGTTGTTTCATACCTGTGCACATAAAGACAAAAAAGTTGATTTCACAGTGAATAGAATGCTTCGACATAAAAGTAGTATACATTTGAATTTTACACCAAAGTACTTACTGCAAACCTAATGGAAACACCTTAGGTTAACTTCCCACATGATTATGAGTAGTTTGAAAGTTGTTTCATGGCTGTACACATCAACACAAAAAAGTTGTTATCTGAGTGCATGCAATGCTTAGACAATACAAATAGTATACATTTCAATTTTACACCAAAGCACTTACTGCAAACCTAATGGAAACACTTTAGGTTAACTTTCCACATGATTATGAGTAGTTTGAAAGTTGTTTCATGGCTGTACACATCAACACAAAAAAGTTGTTATCTGAGTGCATGCAATGCTTAGACAATACAAATAGTATACATTTCAATTTTACACCAAAGCACCTACTGCAAACCTAATGGAAACACCTTAGGTTAACTTTCCACATGATTGTGAGTAGTTTGAAAGTTGTTTCATGGCTGTAGACATCAACACAAAAAAGTTGTTATCTCAGTGCATGCAATGCTTAGACAATACAAATAGTATGCATTTCAATTTTACACCAAAGCACTTACTGCAAACCTAATGGAAACACTTTAGGTTAACTTCCCACATGATTCTGAGATGTCTGAAAGTTGTTTCATAACTGTGCACATAAAGACAAAAAAGTTGATTTCACAGTGAATAGAATGCTTTGACATAAAAGTAGTATACATTTCAATTGTACTCAAAAGTCTTGACTGCAAACCTAATGCAAATACATTTGGTTAACTTACCAGATGAGTATGACTAGGTTTATAGTTGTTTCATGCCTCAGTTCATCAAGACAAAAAAGTTACTTTCTCAGTACTACTATGCTCTGACATTAAGGTAGTACACATCTGAATTTTACACCAAAGTACTTACTGCAAACTAATGGAAACACCTTAGGTTAAGTTCCCACATGATAATGAGTAGTTTCAAAGTTGTTTCATGGCTGTACACTTTAACACATAAAAGTTGTTTTCTCAGTGCATGCAATGCTTTTACAATACAAATAGTACACATTTCAATTTCACACCAAAGCACCTACTGCAAACCTAATGGAAACACCTTAGGTTAACTTTCCACATGATTGTGAGTAGTTTGAAAGTTGTTTCATGGCTGTAGACATCAACACAAAAAAGTTGTTATCTCAGTGCATGCAATGCTTAGACAATACAAATACTATACATTTCAATTTTACTCCAAAGCACTTACTGCAAACCTAATGGAAACACCTTAGGTTAACTTCCCACATGATTATGAGTAGTTTGAAAGCTGTGTCATGGCTGTACACATCAACACAAAAAAGTTGTTATCTCAGTGCATGCAATGCTTAGACAATACAAATAGTATACATTTCAATTTTACACCAAAGCACTTACTGCAAACCTAATGGAAACAACTTAGATTAACTTCCCACATGATTCTGAGATGTCTGAAAGTTGTTTCATACCTGTGCACATAAAGACAAAAAAGTTGATTTCACAGTGAATAGAATGCTTCGACATAAAAGTAGTATACATTTGAATTTTACACCAAAGTACTTACTGCAAACCTAATGGAAACACCTTAGGTTAACTTCCCACATGATTATGAGTAGTTTGAAAGTTGTTTCATGGCTGTACACATCAACACAAAAAAGTTGTTATCTGAGTGCATGCAATGCTTAGACAATACAAATAGTATACATTTCAATTTTACACCAAAGCACTTACTGCAAACCTAATGGAAACACTTTAGGTTAACTTTCCACATGATTATGAGTAGTTTGAAAGTTGTTTCATGGCTGTACACATCAACACAAAAAAGTTGTTATCTGAGTGCATGCAATGCTTAGACAATACAAATAGTATACATTTCAATTTTACACCAAAGCACCTACTGCAAACCTAATGGAAACACCTTAGGTTAACTTTCCACATGATTGTGAGTAGTTTGAAAGTTGTTTCATGGCTGTAGACATCAACACAAAAAAGTTGTTATCTCAGTGCATGCAATGCTTAGACAATACAAATAGTATGCATTTCAATTTTACACCAAAGCACTTACTGCAAACCTAATGGAAACACTTTAGGTTAACTTCCCACATGATTCTGAGATGTCTGAAAGTTGTTTCATAACTGTGCACATAAAGACAAAAAAGTTGATTTCACAGTGAATAGAATGCTTTGACATAAAAGTAGTATACATTTCAATTGTACTCAAAAGTCTTGACTGCAAACCTAATGCAAATACATTTGGTTAACTTACCAGATGAGTATGACTAGGTTTATAGTTGTTTCATGCCTCAGTTCATCAAGACAAAAAAGTTACTTTCTCAGTACTACTATGCTCTGACATTAAGGTAGTACACATCTGAATTTTACACCAAAGTACTTACTGCAAACTAATGGAAACACCTTAGGTTAAGTTCCCACATGATAATGAGTAGTTTCAAAGTTGTTTCATGGCTGTACACTTTAACACATAAAAGTTGTTTTCTCAGTGCATGCAATGCTTTTACAATACAAATAGTACACATTTCAATTTCACACCAAAGCACCTACTGCAAACCTAATGGAAACACCTTAGGTTAACTTTCCACATGATTGTGAGTAGTTTGAAAGTTGTTTCATGGCTGTAGACATCAACACAAAAAAGTTGTTATCTCAGTGCATGCAATGCTTAGACAATACAAATACTATACATTTCAATTTTACTCCAAAGCACTTACTGCAAACCTAATGGAAACACCTTAGGTTAACTTCCCACATGATTATGAGTAGTTTGAAAGCTGTGTCATGGCTGTACACATCAACACAAAAAAGTTGTTATCTCAGTGCATGCAATGCTTAGACAATACAAATAGTATACATTTCAATTTTACACCAAAGCACTTACTGCAAACCTAATGGAAACAACTTAGATTAACTTCCCACATGATTCTGAGATGTCTGAAAGTTGTTTCATACCTGTGCACATAAAGACAAAAAAGTTGATTTCACAGTGAATAGAATGCTTCGACATAAAAGTAGTATACATTTGAATTTTACACCAAAGTACTTACTGCAAACCTAATGGAAACACCTTAGGTTAACTTCCCACATGATTATGAGTAGTTTGAAAGTTGTTTCATGGCTGTACACATCAACACAAAAAAGTTGTTATCTGAGTGCATGCAATGCTTAGACAATACAAATAGTATACATTTCAATTTTACACCAAAGCACTTACTGCAAACCTAATGGAAACACTTTAGGTTAACTTTCCACATGATTATGAGTAGTTTGAAAGTTGTTTCATGGCTGTACACATCAACACAAAAAAGTTGTTATCTGAGTGCATGCAATGCTTAGACAATACAAATAGTATACATTTCAATTTTACACCAAAGCACCTACTGCAAACCTAATGGAAACACCTTAGGTTAACTTTCCACATGATTGTGAGTAGTTTGAAAGTTGTTTCATGGCTGTAGACATCAACACAAAAAAGTTGTTATCTCAGTGCATGCAATGCTTAGACAATACAAATAGTATGCATTTCAATTTTACACCAAAGCACTTACTGCAAACCTAATGGAAACACTTTAGGTTAACTTCCCACATGATTCTGAGATGTCTGAAAGTTGTTTCATAACTGTGCACATAAAGACAAAAAAGTTGATTTCACAGTGAATAGAATGCTTTGACATAAAAGTAGTATACATTTCAATTGTACTCAAAAGTCTTGACTGCAAACCTAATGCAAATACATTTGGTTAACTTACCAGATGAGTATGACTAGGTTTATAGTTGTTTCATGCCTCAGTTCATCAAGACAAAAAAGTTACTTTCTCAGTACTACTATGCTCTGACATTAAGGTAGTACACATCTGAATTTTACACCAAAGTACTTACTGCAAACTAATGGAAACACCTTAGGTTAAGTTCCCACATGATAATGAGTAGTTTCAAAGTTGTTTCATGGCTGTACACTTTAACACATAAAAGTTGTTTTCTCAGTGCATGCAATGCTTTTACAATACAAATAGTACACATTTCAATTTCACACCAAAGCACCTACTGCAAACCTAATGGAAACACCTTAGGTTAACTTTCCACATGATTGTGAGTAGTTTGAAAGTTGTTTCATGGCTGTAGACATCAACACAAAAAAGTTGTTATCTCAGTGCATGCAATGCTTAGACAATACAAATACTATACATTTCAATTTTACTCCAAAGCACTTACTGCAAACCTAATGGAAACACCTTAGGTTAACTTCCCACATGATTATGAGTAGTTTGAAAGCTGTGTCATGGCTGTACACATCAACACAAAAAAGTTGTTATCTCAGTGCATGCAATGCTTAGACAATACAAATAGTATACATTTCAATTTTACACCAAAGCACTTACTGCAAACCTAATGGAAACAACTTAGATTAACTTCCCACATGATTCTGAGATGTCTGAAAGTTGTTTCATACCTGTGCACATAAAGACAAAAAAGTTGATTTCACAGTGAATAGAATGCTTCGACATAAAAGTAGTATACATTTGAATTTTACACCAAAGTACTTACTGCAAACCTAATGGAAACACCTTAGGTTAACTTCCCACATGATTATGAGTAGTTTGAAAGTTGTTTCATGGCTGTACACATCAACACAAAAAAGTTGTTATCTGAGTGCATGCAATGCTTAGACAATACAAATAGTATACATTTCAATTTTACACCAAAGCACTTACTGCAAACCTAATGGAAACACTTTAGGTTAACTTTCCACATGATTATGAGTAGTTTGAAAGTTGTTTCATGGCTGTACACATCAACACAAAAAAGTTGTTATCTGAGTGCATGCAATGCTTAGACAATACAAATAGTATACATTTCAATTTTACACCAAAGCACCTACTGCAAACCTAATGGAAACACCTTAGGTTAACTTTCCACATGATTGTGAGTAGTTTGAAAGTTGTTTCATGGCTGTAGACATCAACACAAAAAAGTTGTTATCTCAGTGCATGCAATGCTTAGACAATACAAATAGTATGCATTTCAATTTTACACCAAAGCACTTACTGCAAACCTAATGGAAACACTTTAGGTTAACTTCCCACATGATTCTGAGATGTCTGAAAGTTGTTTCATAACTGTGCACATAAAGACAAAAAAGTTGATTTCACAGTGAATAGAATGCTTTGACATAAAAGTAGTATACATTTCAATTGTACTCAAAAGTCTTGACTGCAAACCTAATGCAAATACATTTGGTTAACTTACCAGATGAGTATGACTAGGTTTATAGTTGTTTCATGCCTCAGTTCATCAAGACAAAAAAGTTACTTTCTCAGTACTACTATGCTCTGACATTAAGGTAGTACACATCTGAATTTTACACCAAAGTACTTACTGCAAACTAATGGAAACACCTTAGGTTAAGTTCCCACATGATAATGAGTAGTTTCAAAGTTGTTTCATGGCTGTACACTTTAACACATAAAAGTTGTTTTCTCAGTGCATGCAATGCTTTTACAATACAAATAGTACACATTTCAATTTCACACCAAAGCACCTACTGCAAACCTAATGGAAACACCTTAGGTTAACTTTCCACATGATTGTGAGTAGTTTGAAAGTTGTTTCATGGCTGTAGACATCAACACAAAAAAGTTGTTATCTCAGTGCATGCAATGCTTAGACAATACAAATACTATACATTTCAATTTTACTCCAAAGCACTTACTGCAAACCTAATGGAAACACCTTAGGTTAACTTCCCACATGATTATGAGTAGTTTGAAAGCTGTGTCATGGCTGTACACATCAACACAAAAAAGTTGTTATCTCAGTGCATGCAATGCTTAGACAATACAAATAGTATACATTTCAATTTTACACCAAAGCACTTACTGCAAACCTAATGGAAACAACTTAGATTAACTTCCCACATGATTCTGAGATGTCTGAAAGTTGTTTCATACCTGTGCACATAAAGACAAAAAAGTTGATTTCACAGTGAATAGAATGCTTCGACATAAAAGTAGTATACATTTGAATTTTACACCAAAGTACTTACTGCAAACCTAATGGAAACACCTTAGGTTAACTTCCCACATGATTATGAGTAGTTTGAAAGTTGTTTCATGGCTGTACACATCAACACAAAAAAGTTGTTATCTGAGTGCATGCAATGCTTAGACAATACAAATAGTATACATTTCAATTTTACACCAAAGCACTTACTGCAAACCTAATGGAAACACTTTAGGTTAACTTTCCACATGATTATGAGTAGTTTGAAAGTTGTTTCATGGCTGTACACATCAACACAAAAAAGTTGTTATCTGAGTGCATGCAATGCTTAGACAATACAAATAGTATACATTTCAATTTTACACCAAAGCACCTACTGCAAACCTAATGGAAACACCTTAGGTTAACTTTCCACATGATTGTGAGTAGTTTGAAAGTTGTTTCATGGCTGTAGACATCAACACAAAAAAGTTGTTATCTCAGTGCATGCAATGCTTAGACAATACAAATAGTATGCATTTCAATTTTACACCAAAGCACTTACTGCAAACCTAATGGAAACACTTTAGGTTAACTTCCCACATGATTCTGAGATGTCTGAAAGTTGTTTCATAACTGTGCACATAAAGACAAAAAAGTTGATTTCACAGTGAATAGAATGCTTTGACATAAAAGTAGTATACATTTCAATTGTACTCAAAAGTCTTGACTGCAAACCTAATGCAAATACATTTGGTTAACTTACCAGATGAGTATGACTAGGTTTATAGTTGTTTCATGCCTCAGTTCATCAAGACAAAAAAGTTACTTTCCCAGTACTACTATGCTCTGACATTAAGGTAGTACACATCTGAATTTTACACCAAAGTACTTACTGCAAACTAATGGAAACACCTTAGGTTAAGTTCCCACATGATAATGAGTAGTTTCAAAGTTGTTTCATGGCTTTACACTTTAACACATAAAAGTTGTTTTCTCAGTGCATGCAATGCTTTTACAATACAAATAGCATACATTTCAATTTCACACCAAAGCACCTACTGCAAACCTAATGGAAACACCTTAGGTTAACTTTCCACATGATTGTGAGTAGTTTGAAAGTTGTTTCATGGCTGTAGACATCAACACAAAAAAGTTGTTATCTCAGTGCATGCAATGCTTAGACAATACAAATACTATACATTTCAATTTTACTCCAAAGCACTTACTGCAAACCTAATGGAAACACCTTAGGTTAACTTCCCACATGATTCTGAGATGTCTGAAAGTTATTTCATACCTGTGCACATAAAAACAAAAAAGTTGATTTCACAGTGAATAGAATGCTTTGACATAAAAGTCGTATACATTTCAATTTTACACCAAAGTACTTACTGCAAACCTAATGGAAACACCTTAGGTTAACTTCCCACATGATTATGAGTAGTTTGAAAGTTGTTTCATGGCTGTACACATCAACACAAAAAAGTTGTTATCTCAGTGCATGCAATGCTTAGACAATACAAATAGTATACATTTCAATTTTACACAAAAGCACTTACTGCAACCCTAATGGAAACTCTTTAGGTTAACTTTCCACATGATTATGAGTAGTTTGAAAGTTGTTTCATGGCTGTACACATCAACACAAAAAAGTTGTTATCTAAGTGCATGCAATGCTTAGACAATACAAATAGTATACATTTCAATTTTACACCAAAGCACTTACTGAAAACCTAATGGAAACACTTTAGGTTAACTTCCCACATGATTCTGAGATGTCTGAAAGTTGTTTCATACCTGTGCACATCAAGACAAAAAAGTTGATTTCACAGTGAATAGAATGCTTTGACATAAAAGTAGTGTACATTTCAATTTTACACCAAAGTACTTACTGCAAACCTAATGGAAACACCTTAGGTTAACTTCCCACATGATTATGAGTAGTTTGAAAGTTGTTTCATGGCTGTAGACATCAACACAAAAAAGTTGTTATCTCAGTGCATGCAATGCTTAGACAATACAAATAGTATACATTTCAATTTTACACCAAAACACTTACTGCAAACCTAATGGAAACACTTTAGGTTAACTTTCCACATGATTATGAGTAGTTTGAAAGTTGTTTCATGGCTGTACACATCAAAACAAAAAAGTTGTTATCTGAGTGCATGCAATGCTTAGACAATACAAATAGTATACATTTCAATTTTACACCAAAGCACCTCTGCAAACCTAATGGAAACACCTTAGGTTAACTTTCCACATGACTGTGAGTAGTTTGAAAGTTGTTTCATGGCTGTAGACATCAACACAAAAAAGTTGTTATCTCAGTGCATGCAATGCTTAGACAATACAAATAGTATACATTTCAATTTTACACCAAAGCACTTACTGCAAACCTAATGGAAACACTTTAGGTTAACTTCCCACATGATTCTGAGATGTCTGAAAGTTGTTTCATACCTGTGCACATAAAGACAAAAAAGTTGATTTCACAGTGAATAGAATGCTTTGACATAAAAGTAGTATAAATTTCAATTGTACTCAAAAGTCTTGACTGCAAACCTAATGCAAACACATTTGGTTAACTTACCAGATGAGTATGACTAGGATTATAGTTGTTTCATGCCTCAGTTCATCAAGACAAAAAAGTTACTTTCTCAGTACTACTATGCTCTGACATTAAGGTAGAACACATCTGAATTTTACACCAAAGTACTTACTGCAAACTAATGGAAACACCTTAGGTTAACTTCCCACATGATAATGAGTAGTTTCAAAGTTGTTTCATGGCTGTACACTTTAACACAAAAAAGTTGTTTTCTCAGTGCATGCAATGCTTTTACAATACAAATAGTATACATTTCAATTTTACACCAAAGCACCTACTGCAAACCTAATGGAAACACCTCAGGTTAACTTTCCACATGATTGTGAGTAGTTTGAAAGTTGTTTCATGGCAGTAGACATCAACACAAAAAAGTTGTTATCTCAGTGCATGCAATGCTTAGACAATACAAATAGTATACATTTCAATTTTACTCCAAAGCACTTACTGCAAACCTAATGGAAACACCTTAGGTTAACTACCCACATGATTATGAGTAGTTTGAAAGCTGTGTCATGGCTGTACACATCAACACAAAAAAGTTGTTATCTCAGTGCATGCAATGCTTAGACAATACAAATAGTATACATTTCAATTTTACACCAAAGCACTTACTGCAAACCTAACGGAAACAACTTAGATTAACTTCCCACATGATTCTGAGATGTCTGAAAGTTGTTTCATACCTGTGCACATAAAGACAAAAAAGTTGATTTCACAGTGAATAGAATGCTTCGACATAAAAGTAGTATACATTTGAATTTTACACCAAAGTACTTACTGCAAACCTAATGGAAACACCTTAGGTTAACTTCCCACATGATTATGAGTAGTTTGAAAGTTGTTTCATGGCTGTACACATCAACACAAAAAAGTTGTTATCTGAGTGCATGCAATGCTTAGACAATACAAATAGTATACATTTCAATTTTACACCAAAGCACTTACTGCAAACCTAATGGAAACACTTTAGGTTAACTTTCCAGATGATTATGAGTAGTTTGAAAGTTGTTTCATGGCTGTACACATCAACACAAAAAAGTTGTTATCTGAGTGCATGCAATGCTTAGACAATACAAATAGTATACATTTCAATTTTACACCAAAGCACCTACTGCAAACCTAATGGAAACACCTTAGGTTAACTTTCCACATGATTGTGAGTAGTTTGAAAGTTGTTTCATGGCTGTAGACATCAACACAAAAAAGTTGTTATCTCAGTGCATGCAATGCTTAGACAATACAAATAGTATGCATTTCAATTTTACACCAAAGCACTTACTGCAAACCTAATGGAAACACTTTAGGTTAACTTCCCACATGATTCTGAGATGTCTGAAAGTTGTTTCATAACTGTGCACATAAAGACAAAAAAGTTGATTTCACAGTCAATAGAATGCTTTGACATAAAAGTAGTATACATTTCAATTGTACTCAAAAGTCTTGACTGCAAACCTAATGCAAATACATTTGGTTAACTTACCAGATGAGTATGACTAGGTTTATAGTTGTTTCATGCCTCAGTTCATCAAGACAAAAAAGTTACTTTCTCAGTACTACTATGCTCTGACATTAAGGTAGTACACATCTGAATTTTACACCAAAGTACTTACTGCAAACTAATGGAAACACCTTAGGTTAAGTTCCCACATGATAATGAGTAGTTTCAAAGTTGTTTCATGGCTGTACACTTTAACACATAAAAGTTGTTTTCTCAGTGCATGCAATGCTTTTACAATACAAATAGTACACATTTCAATTTCACACCAAAGCACCTACTGCAAACCTAATGGAAACACCTTAGGTTAACTTTCCACATGATTGTGAGTAGTTTGAAAGTTGTTTCATGGCTGTAGACATCAACACAAAAAAGTTGTTATCTCAGTGCATGCAATGCTTAGACAATACAAATACTATACATTTCAATTTTACTCCAAAGCACTTACTGCAAACCTAATGGAAACACCTTAGGTTAACTTCCCACATGATTATGAGTAGTTTGAAAGCTGTGTCATGGCTGTACACATCAACACAAAAAAGTTGTTATCTCAGTGCATGCAATGCTTAGACAATACAAATAGTATACATTTCAATTTTACACCAAAGCACTTACTGCAAACCTAATGGAAACACTTTAGGTTAACTTTCCACATGATTATGAGTAGTTTGAAAGTTGTTTCATGGCTGTACACATCAACACAAAAAAGTTGTTATCTGAGTGCATGCAATGCTTAGACAATACAAATAGTATACATTTCAATTTTACACCAAAGCACCTACTGCAAACCTAATGGAAACACCTTAGGTTAACTTTCCACATGATTGTGAGTAGTTTGAAAGTTGTTTCATGGCTGTAGACATCAACACAAAAAAGTTGTTATCTCAGTGCATGCAATGCTTAGACAATACAAATAGTATGCATTTCAATTTTACACCAAAGCACTTACTGCAAACCTAATGGAAACACTTTAGGTTAACTTCCCACATGATTCTGAGATGTCTGAAAGTTGTTTCATAACTGTGCACATAAAGACAAAAAAGTTGATTTCACAGTGAATAGAATGCTTTGACATAAAAGTAGTATACATTTCAATTGTACTCAAAAGTCTTGACTGCAAACCTAATGCAAATACATTTGGTTAACTTACCAGATGAGTATGACTAGGTTTATAGTTGTTTCATGCCTCAGTTCATCAAGACAAAAAAGTTACTTTCTCAGTACTACTATGCTCTGACATTAAGGTAGTACACATCTGAATTTTACACCAAAGTACTTACTGCAAACTAATGGAAACACCTTAGGTTAAGTTCCCACATGATAATGAGTAGTTTCAAAGTTGTTTCATGGCTTTACACTTTAACACATAAAAGTTGTTTTCTCAGTGCATGCAATGCTTTTACAATACAAATAGCATACATTTCAATTTCACACCAAAGCACCTACTGCAAACCTAATGGAAACACCTTAGGTTAACTTTCCACATGATTGTGAGTAGTTTGAAAGTTGTTTCATGGCTGTAGACATCAACACAAAAAAGTTGTTATCTCAGTGCATGCAATGCTTAGACAATACAAATACTATACATTTCAATTTTACTCCAAAGCACTTACTGCAAACCTAATGGAAACACCTTAGGTTAACTTCCCACATGATTCTGAGATGTCTGAAAGTTATTTCATACCTGTGCACATAAAAACAAAAAAGTTGATTTCACAGTGAATAGAATGCTTTGACATAAAAGTAGTATACATTTCAATTTTACACCAAAGTACTTACTGCAAACCTAATGGAAACACCTTAGGTTAACTTCCCACATGATTATGAGTAGTTTGAAAGTTGTTTCATGGCTGTACACATCAACACAAAAAAGTTGTTATCTCAGTGCATGCAATGCTTAGACAATACAAATAGTATACATTTCAATTTTACACAAAAGCACTTACTGCAACCCTAATGGAAACTCTTTAGGTTAACTTTCCACATGATTATGAGTAGTTTGAAAGTTGTTTCATGGCTGTACACATCAACACAAAAAAGTTGTTATCTAAGTGCATGCAATGCTTAGACAATACAAATAGTATACATTTCAATTTTACACCAAAGCACTTACTGAAAACCTAATGGAAACACTTTAGGTTAACTTCCCACATGATTCTGAGATGTCTGAAAGTTGTTTCATACCTGTGCACATAAAGACAAAAAAGTTGATTTCACAGTGAATAGAATGCTTTGACATAAAAGTAGTGTACATTTGAATTTTACACCAAAGTACTTACTGCAAACTTAATGGAAACACCTTAGGTTAACTTCCCACATGATTATGAGTAGTTTGAAAGTTGTTTCATGGCTGTAGACATCAACACAAAAAAGTTGTTATCTCAGTGCATGCAATGCTTAGACAATACAAATAGTATACATTTCAATTTTACACCAAAACACTTACTGCAAACCTAATGGAAACACTTTAGGTTAACTTTCCACATGATTATGAGTAGTTTGAAAGTTGTTTCATGGCTGTACACATCAAAACAAAAAAGTTGTTATCTGAGTGCATGCAATGCTTAGACAATACAAATAGTATACATTTCAATTTTACACCAAAGCACCTACTGCAAACCTAATGGAAACACCTTAGGTTAACTTTCCACATGATTGTGAGTAGTTTGAAAGTTGTTTCATGGCTGTAGACATCAACACAAAAAAGTTGTTATCTCAGTGCATGCAATGCTTAGACAATACAAATAGTATACATTTCAATTTTACACCAAAGCACTTACTGCAAACCTAATGGAAACACTTTAGGTTAACTTCCCACATGATTCTGAGATGTCTGAAAGTTGTTTCATACCTGTGCACATAAAGACAAAAAAGTTGATTTCACAGTGAATAGAATGCTTTGACATAAAAGTAGTATAAATTTCAATTGTACTCAAAAGTCTTGACTGCAAACCTAATGCAAACACATTTGGTTAACTTACCAGATGAGTATGACTAGGATTATAGTTGTTTCATGCCTCAGTTCATCAAGACAAAAAAGTTACTTTCTCAGTACTACTATGCTCTGACATTAAGGTAGTACACATCTGAATTTTACACCAAAGTACTTACTGCAAACTAATGGAAACACCTTCGGTTAACTTCCCACATGATAATGAGTAGTTTCAACGTTGTTTCATGGCTGTACACTTTAACATAAAAAAGTTGTTTTCTCAGTGCATGCAATGCTTTTACAGTACAAATAGTATACATTTCAATTTTACACCAAAGCACCTACTGCAAACCTAATGGAAACACCTTAGGTTAACTTTCCACATGATTGTGAGTAGTTTGAAAGTTGTTTCATGGCTGTACACATCAACACAAAAAAGTTGTTATCTCAGTGCATACAATGCTTAGACAATACAAATAGTATACATTTCAATTTTACTCCAAAGCACTTACTGCAAACCTAATGGAAACACCTTAGGTTAACTTCCCACATGATTATGAGTAGTTTGAAAGTTGTTTCATGGCTGTACACATCAACACAAAAAAGTTGTTATCTCAGTGCATGAAATGCTTAGACAATACAAATAGTATACATTTCAGTTTTACACCAAAGCACTTACTGAAAACCTAATGGAAACACTTTAGGTTAACTTCCCACATGATTCTGAGATGTCTGAAAGTTGTTTCATACCTGTGCACATAAAGACAAAAAAGTTGATTTCACAGTGAATAGAATGCTTTGACATAAAAGTAGTATACATTTCAATTTTACACCAAAGTACTTACTGCAAACCTAATGGAAACACCTTAGGTTAACTTTCCACATGATTGTGAGTAGTTTGAAAGTTGTTTCATGGCTGTAGACATCAACACAAAAAAGTTGTTATCTCAGTGCATGCAATGCTTAGACAATACAAATAGTATACATTTCAATTTTACACCAAAACACTTACTGCAAACCTAATGGAAACACTTTAGGTTAACTTTCCACATGATTATGAGTAGTTTGAAAGTTGTTTCATGGCTGTACACATCAAAACAAAAAAGTTGTTATCTGAGTGCATGCAATGCTTAGACAATACAAATAGTATACATTTCAATTTTACACCAAAGCACCTACTGCAAACCTAATGGAAACACCTTAGGTTAACTTTCCACATGATTGTGAGTAGTTTGAAAGTTGTTTCATGGCTGTAGACATCAACACAAAAAAGTTGTTATCTCAGTGCATGCAATGCTTAGACAATACAAATAGTATACATTTCAATTTTACACCAAAGCACTTACTGCAAACCTAATGGAAACACTTTAGGTTAACTTCCCACATGATTCTGAGATGTCTGAAAGTTGTTTCATACCTGTGCACATAAAGACAAAAAAGTTGATTTCACAGTGAATAGAATGCTTTGACATAAAAGTAGTATAAATTTCAATTGTACTCAAAAGTCTTGACTGCAAACCTAATGCAAACACATTTGGTTAACTTACCAGATGAGTATGACTAGGATTATAGTTGTTTCATGCCTCAGTTCATCAAGACAAAAAAGTTACTTTCTCAGTACTACTATGCTCTGACATTAAGGTAGTACACATCTGAATTTTACACCAAAGTACTTACTGCAAACTAATGGAAACACCTTCGGTTAACTTCCCACATGATAATGAGTAGTTTCAACGTTGTTTCATGGCTGTACACTTTAACATAAAAAAGTTGTTTTCTCAGTGCATGCAATGCTTTTACAGTACAAATAGTATACATTTCAATTTTACACCAAAGCACCTACTGCAAACCTAATGGAAACACCTTAGGTTAACTTTCAACATGATTGTGAGTAGTTTGAAAGTTGTTTCATGGCTGTACACATCAACACAAAAAAGTTGTTATCTCAGTGCATACAATGTTTAGACAATACAAATAGTATACATTTCAATTTTACTCCAAAGCACTTACTGCAAACCTAATGGAAACACCTTAGGTTAACTTCCCACATGATTATGAGTAGTTTGAAAGTTGTTTCATGGCTGTACACATCAACACAAAAAAGTTGTTATCTCAGTGCATGAAATGCTTAGACAATACAAATGGTATACATTTCAATTTTACACCAAAGCACTTACTGAAAACCTAATGGAAACACTTTAGGTTAACTTCCCACATGATTCTGAGATGTCTGAAAGTTGTTTCATACCTGTGCACATAAAGACAAAAAAGTTGATTTCACAGTGAATAGAATGCTTTGACATAAAAGTAGTATACATTTCAATTTTACACCAAAGTACTTACTGCAAACCTAATGGAAACACCTTAGGTTAACTTCCCACATGATTATGAGTAGTTTGAAAGTTGTTTCATGGCTGTACACATCAACACAAAAAAGTTGTTATCTGAGTGCATGCAATGCTTAGACAATACAAATAGTATACATTTCAATTTTACACCAAAGCACTTACTGCAAACCTAATGGAAACACTTTAGGTTAACTTTCCACATGATTGTGAGTAGTTTGAAAGTTGTTTCATGGCTGTAGACATCAACACAAAAAAGTTGTTATCTCAGTGCATGCAATGCTTAGACAATACAAATAGTATACATTTCAATTTTACACCAAAGCACTTACTGCAAACCTAATGGAAACACTTTAGGTTAACTTCCCACATGATTCTGAGATGTCTGAAAGTTGTTTCATACCTGTGCACATAAAGACAAAAAAGTTGATTTCACAGTGAATACAATGCTTTGACATAAAAGTAGTATAAATTTCAATTGTACTCAAAAGTCTTGACTGCAAACCTAATGCAAACACATTTGGTTAACTTACCAGATGAGTATGACTAGGATTATAGTTGTTTCATGCCTCAGTTCATCAAGACAAAAAAGTTACTTTCTCAGTACTACTATGCTCTGACATTAAGGTAGTACACATCTGAATTTTACACCAAAGTACTTACTGCAAACTAATGGAAACACCTTCGGTTAACTTCCCACATGATAATGAGTAGTTTCAACGTTGTTTCATGGCTGTACACTTTAACATAAAAAAGTTGTTTTCTCAGTGCATGCAATGCTTTTACAGTACAAATAGTATACATTTCAATTTTACACCAAAGCACCTACTGCAAACCTAATGGAAACACCTTAGGTTAACTTTCCACATGATTGTGAGTAGTTTGAAAGTTGTTTCATGGCTGTACACATCAACACAAAAAAGTTGTTATCTCAGTGCATACAATGTTTAGACAATACAAATAGTATACATTTCAATTTTACTCCAAAGCACTTACTGCAAACCTAATGGAAACACCTTAGGTTAACTTCCCACATGATTATGAGTAGTTTGAAAGTTGTTTCATGGCTGTACACATCAACACAAAAAAGTTGTTATCTCAGTGCATGAAATGCTTAGATAATACAAATAGTATACATTTCAATTTTACACCAAAGCACTTACTGAAAACCTAATGGAAACACTTTAGGTTAACTTCCCACATGATTCTGAGATGTCTGAAAGTTGTTTCATACCTGTGCACATAAAGACAAAAAAGTTGATTTCACAGTGAATAGAATGCTTTGACATAAAAGTAGTATACATTTCAATTTTACACCAAAGTACTTACTGCAAACCTAATGGAAACACCTTAGGTTAACTTCCCACATGATTATGAGTAGTTTGAAAGTTGTTTCATGGCTGTACACATCAACACAAAAAAGTTGTTATCTGAGTGCATGCAATGCTTAGACAATACAAATAGTATACATTTCAATTTTACACCAAAGCACTTACTGCAAACCTAATGGAAACACTTTAGGTTAACTTTCCACATGATTGTGAGTAGTTTGAAAGTTGTTTCATGGCTGTAGACATCAACACAAAAAAGTTGTTATCTCAGTGCATGCAATGCTTAGACAATACAAATAGTATACATTTCAATTTTACACCAAAGCACTTACTGCAAACCTAATGGAAACACTTTAGGTTAACTTCCCACATGATTCTGAGATGTCTGAAAGTTGTTTTATACCTGTGCACATAAAGGCAAAAAAGTTGATTTCACAGTGAATAGAATGCTTTGACATAAAAGTAGTATAAATTTCAATTGTACTCAAAAGTCTTGACTGCAAACCTAATGCAAACACATTTGGTTAACTTACCAGATGAGTATGACTAGGTTTATAGTTATTTCATGCCTCAGTTCATCAAGACAAAAAAGTTACTTTCTCAGTACTACTATGCTCTGACATTAAGGTAGTACACATCTGAATTTTACACCAAAGTACTTACTGCAAACTAATGGAAACACCTTAGGTTAACTTCCCACATGATAATGAGTAGTTTCAAAGTTGTTTCATGGCTGTACACTTTAACATAAAAAAGTTGTTTTCTCAGTGCATGCAATGCTTTTACAGTACAAATAGTATACATTTCAATTTTACACCAAAGCACCTACTGCAAACCTAATGGAAACACCTTAGGTTAACTTTCCACATGATTGTGAGTAGTTTGAAAGTTGTTTCATGGCTGTACACATCAACACAAAAAAGTTGTTATCTCAGTGCATACAATGCTTAGACAATACAAATAGTATACATTTCAATTTTACTCCAAAGCACTTACTGCAAACCTAATGGAAACACCTTAGGTTAACTTCCCACATGATTATGAGATGTCTGAAAGTTATTTCATACCTGTGCACATAAAGACAAAAAAGTTGATTTCGCAGTGAATAGAATGCTTTGACATAAAAGTAGTATACATTTCAATTTTACACCAAAGTACTTACTGCAAACCTAATGGAAACACCTTAGGTTAACTTCCCACATGATTGTGAGTAGTTTGAAAGTTGTTTCATGGCTGTACACATCAACACAAAAAAGTTGTTATCTCAGTGCATACAATGTTTAGACAATACAAATAGTATACATTTCAATTTTACTCCAAAGCACTTACTGCAAACCTAATGGAAACACCTTAGGTTAACTTCCCACATGATTATGAGTAGTTTGAAAGTTGTTTCATGGCTGTACACATCAACACAAAAAAGTTGTTATCTCAGTGCATGAAATGCTTAGACAATACAAATAGTATACATTTCAATTTTACACCAAAGCACTTACTGAAAACCTAATGGAAACACTTTAGGTTAACTTCCCACATGATTCTGAGATGTCTGAAAGTTGTTTCATACCTGTGCACATAAAGACAAAAAAGTTGATTTCACAGTGAATAGAATGCTTTGACATAAAAGTAGTATACATTTCAATTTTACACCAAAGTACTTACTGCAAACCTAATGGAAACACCTTAGGTTAACTTCCCACATGATTATGAGTAGTTTGAAAGTTGTTTCATGGCTGTACACATCAACACAAAAAAGTTGTTATCTGAGTGCATGCAATGCTTAGACAATACAAATAGTATACATTTCAATTTTACACCAAAGCACTTACTGCAAACCTAATGGAAACACTTTAGGTTAACTTTCCACATGATTGTGAGTAGTTTGAAAGTTGTTTCATGGCTGTAGACATCAACACAAAAAAGTTGTTATCTCAGTGCATGCAATGCTTAGACAATACAAATAGTATACATTTCAATTTTACACCAAAGCACTTACTGCAAACCTAATGGAAACACTTTAGGTTAACTTCCCGCATGATTCTGAGATGTCTGAAAGTTGTTTTATACCTGTGCACATAAAGGCAAAAAAGTTGATTTCACAGTGAATAGAATGCTTTGACATAAAAGTAGTATAAATTTCAATTGTACTCAAAAATCTTGACTGCAAACCTAATGCAAACACATTTGGTTAACTTACCAGATGAGTATGACTAGGTTTATAGTTATTTCATGCCTCAGTTCATCAAGACAAAAAAGTTACTTTCTCAGTACTACTATGCTCTGACATTAAGGTAGTACACATCTGAATTTTACACCAAAGTACTTACTGCAAACTAATGGAAACACCTTAGGTTAACTTCCCACATGATAATGAGTAGTTTCAAAGTTGTTTCATGGCTGTACACTTTAACATAAAAAAGTTGTTTTCTCAGTGCATGCAATGCTTTTACAGTACAAATAGTATACATTTCAATTTTACACCAAAGCACCTACTGCAAACCTAATGGAAACACCTTAGGTTAACTTTCCACATGATTGTGAGTAGTTTGAAAGTTGTTTCATGGCTGTACACATCAACACAAAAAAGTTGTTATCTCAGTGCATACAATGCTTAGACAATACAAATAGTATACATTTCAATTTTACTCCAAAGCACTTACTGCAAACCTAATGGAAACACCTTAGGTTAACTTCCCACATGATTATGAGATGTCTGAAAGTTATTTCATACCTGTGCACATAAAGACAAAAAAGTTGATTTCGCAGTGAATAGAATGCTTTGACATAAAAGTAGTATACATTTCAATTTTACACCAAAGTACTTACTGCAAACCTAATGGAAACACCTTAGGTTAACTTCCCACATGATTATGAGTAGTTTGAAAGTTGTTTCATGGCTGTACACATCAACACAAAAAAGTTGTTATCTCAGTGCATGCAATGCTTAGACAATACAAATAGTATACATTTCAATTTTACACCAAAGCACTTACTGCAAACCTAATGGAAACAACTTAGATTAACTTCCCACATGATTCTGAGATGTCTGAAAGTTGTTTCATACCTGTGCACATAAAGACAAAAAAGTTGATTTCATAGTGAATAGAATGCTTTGACATAAAAGCAGTATACATTTCAATTTTACACCAAAGTACTTACTGCAAACCTAATGGAAACACCTTAGGTTAACTTCCCAAATGATTATGAGTAGTTTGAAAGTTGTTTCATGGCTGTACACATCAACACAAAAAAGTTGTTATCTGAGTGCATGCAATGCTTAGACAATACAAATAGTATACATTTCAATTTTACACCAAAGCACTTACTGCAAACTAATGGAAACACCTTAGGTTAACTTCCCACATGATAATGAGTAGTTTCAAAGTTGTTTCATGGCTGTACACTTTAACACAAAAAAGTTGTTTTCTCAGTGCATGCAATGCTTTTACAATACAAATAGTATACATTTCAATTTTACACCAAAGCACCTACTGCAAACCCTAATGGAAACACCTTAGGTTAACTTCCCACATGATTATGAGTAGTTTGAAAGCTGTGTCATGGCTGTACACATCAACACAAAAAAGTTGTTATCTCAGTGCATGCAATGCTTAGACAATACAAATAGTATACATTTCAATTTTACACCAAAGCACTTACTGCAAACCTAATGGAAACACTTTAGGTTAACTTCCCAAATGATTCTGATATGTCTGAAAGTTGTTTCATACCTGTGCACATAAAGACAAAAAAGTTGATTTCACAGTGAATAGAATGCTTTGACATAAAAGTAGTATACATTTCAATTTTACACCAAAGTACTTACTGCAAACCTAATGGAAACACCTTAGGTTAACTTCCCACATGATTATAAGTAGTTTGAAAGTTGTTTCATGGCTGTACACATCAACACAAAAAAGTTGTTATCTGAGTGCATGCAATGCTTAGACAATACAAATAGTATACATTTCAATTTTACACCAAAGCACTTACTGCAACCCTAATGGAAACACTTTAGGATAACTTTCCACATGATTATGAGTAGTTTGAAAGTTGTTTCATGGCTGTACACATCAACACAAAAAAGTTGTTATCTAAGTGCATGCAATGCTTAGACAATACAAATAGTATATATTTCAATTTTACACCAAAGCACTTACTGCAAACCTAATGGAAACAACTTAGATTAACTTCCCACATGATTCTGAGATGTCTGAAAGTTGTTTCATACCTGTGCACATAAAGACAAAAAAGTTGATTTCACAGTGAATAGAATGCTTCGACATAAAAGTAGTATACATTTCAATTTTACACCAAAGTACTTACTGCAAACCTAATGGAAACACCTTAGGTTAACTTCCCACATGATTATGAGTAGTTTGAAAGTTGTTTCATGGCTGTACACATCAACACAAAAAAGTTGTTATCTGAGTGCATGCAATGCTTAGACAATACAAATAGTATACATTTCAATTTTACACCAAAGCACTTACTGCAAACCTAATGGAAACACTTTAGGTTAACTTTCCACATGATTATGAGTAGTTTGAAAGTTGTTTCATGGCTGTACACATCAACACAAAAAAGTTGTTATCTGAGTGCATGCAATGCTTAGACAATACAAATAGTATACATTTCAATTTTACACCAAAGCACCTACTGCAAACCTAATGGAAACACCTTAGGTTAACTTTCCACATGATTGTGAGTAGTTTGAAAGTTGTTTCATGGCTGTAGACATCAACACAAAAAAGTTGTTATCTCAGTGCATGCAATGCTTAGACAATACAAATAGTATGCATTTCAATTTTACACCAAAGCACTTACTGCAAACCTAATGGAAACACTTTAGGTTAACTTCCCACATGATTCTGAGATGTCTGAAAGTTGTTTCATAACTGTGCACTTAAAGACAAAAAAGTTGATTTCACAGTGAATAGAATGCTTTGACATAAAAGTAGTATACATTTCAATTGTACTCAAAAGTCTTGACTGCAAACCTAATGCAAACACATTTGGTTAACTTACCAGATGAGTATGACTAGGTTTATAGTTGTTTCATGCCTCAGTTCATCAAGACAAAAAAGTTACTTTCTCAGTACTACTGTGCTCTGACATTAAGGTAGTACACATCTGAATTTTACACCAAAGTACTTACTGCAAACTAATGGAAACACCTTAGGTTAACTTCCCACATGATAATGAGTAGTTTCAAAGTTGTTTCATGGCTGTACACTTTAACACATAAAAGTTGTTTTCTCAGTGCATGCAATGCTTTTACAATACAAATAGTATACATTTCAATTTTACACCAAAGCACCTACTGCAAACCTAATGGAAACACCTTAGGTTAACTTCCCACATGATTCTGAGATGTCTGAAAGTTATTTCATACCTGTGCACATAAAGACAAAAAAGTTGATTTCACAGTGAATAGAATGCTTTGACATAAAAGTAGTATACATTTCAATTTTACACCAAAGTACTTACTGCAAACCTAATGGAAACACCTTAGGTTAACTTCCCACATGATTATGAGTAGTTTGAAAGTTGTTTCATGGCTGTACACATCAACACAAAAAAGTTGTTATCTCAGTGCATGCAATGCTTAGACAATACAGATAGTATATATTTCAATTTTACACAAAAGCACTTACTGCAACCCTAATGGAAACTCTTTAGGTTAACTTTCCACATGATTATGAGTAGTTTGAAAGTTGTTTCATGGCTGTACACATCAACACAAAAAAGTTGTTATCTAAGTGCATGCAATGCTTACACAATACAAATAGTATACATTTCAATTTTACACCAAAGTACTTACTGCAAACCTAATGGAAACAACTTAGATTAACTTCCCACATGATTCTGAGATGTCTGAAAGTTGTTTCATACCTGTGCACATAAAGACAAAAAAGTTGATTTCACAGTGAATAGAATGCTTTGACATAAAAGTAGTATACATTTCAATTTTACACCAAAGAATTTACTGCAAACTTAATGGAAACACCTTAGGTTAACTTCCCACATGATTATGAGTAGTTTGAAAGTTGTTTCATGGCTGTACACATCAACACAAAAAAGTTGTTATCTGAGTGCATGCAATGCTTAGACAATACAAATAGTATACTTTTCAATTTTACACCAAAACACTTACTGCAAACCTAATGGAAACACTTTAGGTTAACTTTCCACATGATTATGAGTAGTTTGAAAGTTGTTTCATGGCTGTACACATCAAAACAAAAAAGTTGTTATCTGAGTGCATGCAATGCTTAGACAATACAAATAGTATACATTTCAATTTTACACCAAAGCACCTACTGCAAACCTAATGGAAACACCTTAGGTTAACTTTCCACATGATTGTGAGTAGTTTCAAAGTTGTTTCATGGCTGTAGACATCAACACAAAAAAGTTGTTATCTCAGTGCATGCAATGCTTAGACAATACAAATAGTATACATTTCAATTTTACACCAAAGCACTTACTGCAAACCTAATGGAAACACTTTAGGTTAACTTCCCACATGATTCTGAGATGTCTGAAAGTTGTTTCATACCTGTGCACATAAAGACAAAAAAGTTGATTTCACAGTGAATAGAATGCTTTGACATAAAAGTAGTATACATTTCAATTGTACTCAAAAGTCTTGACTGCAAACCTAATGCAAACACATTTGGTTAACTTACCAGATGAGTATGACTAGGTTTATAGTTGTTTCATCCCTCAGTTCATCAAGACAAAAAAGTTACTTTCTCAGTACTACTGTGCTCTGACATTAAAGTAGTACACATCTGAATTTTACACCAAAGTACTTACTGCAAACTAATGGAAACACCTTAGGTTAACTTCCCGCATGATAATGAGTAGTTTCAAAGTTGTTTCATGGCTGTACACTTTAACACATAAAAGTTGTTTTCTCAGTGCATGCAATGCTTTTACAATACAAATAGTATACATTTCAATTTTACACCAAAGCACCTACTGCAAACCTAATGGAAACACCTTAGGTTAACTTCCCACATGATTCTGAGATGTCTGAAAGTTATTTCATACCTGTGCACATAAAGACAAAAAAGTTGATTTCACAGTGAATAGAATGCTTTGACATAAAAGTAGTATACATTTCAATTTTACACCAAAGTACTTACTGCAAACCTAATGGAAACACCTTAGGTTAACTTCCCACATGATTATGAGTAGTTTGAAAGTTGTTTCATGGCTGTACACATCAACACAAAAAAGTTGTTATCTCAGTGCATGCAATGCTTAGACAATACCAATAGTATACATTTCAATTTTACACAAAAGCACTTACTGCAACCCTAATGGAAACTCTTTAGGTTAACTTTCCACATGATTATGAGTAGTTTGAAAGTTGTTTCATGGCTGTACACATCAACACAAAAAAGTTGTTATCTAAGTGCATGCAATGCTTACACAATACAAATAGTATACATTTCAATTTTACACCAAAGCACTTACTGCAAACCTAATGGAAACAACTTAGATTAACTTCCCACATGATTCTGAGATGTCTGAAAGTTGTTTCATACCTGTGCACATAAAGACAAAAAAGTTGATTTCACAGTGAATAGAATGCTTTGACATAAAAGTAGTATACATTTCAATTTTACACCAAAGAACTTACTGCAAACTTAATGGAAACACCTTAGGTTAACTTCCCACATGATTATGAGTAGTTTGAAAGTTGTTTCATGGCTGTACACATCAACACAAAAAAGTTGTTACCTGAGTGCATGCAATGCTTAGAAAATACAAATAGTATACTTTTCAATTTTACACCAAAACACTTACTGCAAACCTAATGCAAACACTTTAGGTTAACTTTCCACATGATTATGAGTAGTTTGAAAGTTGTTTCATGGCTGTACACATCAAAACAAAAAAGTTGTTATCTGAGTGCATGCAATGCTTAGACAATACAAATAGTATACATTTCAATTTTACACCAAAGCACCTACTGCAAACCTAATGGAAACACCTTAGGTTAACTTTCCACATGATTGTGAGTAGTTTGAAAGTTGTTTCATGGCTGTAGACATCAACACAAAAAAGTTGTTATCTCAGTGCATGCAATGCTTAGACAATACAAATAGTATACATTTCAATTTTACACCAAAGCACTTACTGCAAACCTAATGGAAACACTTTAGGTTAACTTCCCACATGATTCTGAGATGTCTGAAAGTTGTTTCATACCTGTGCACATAAAGACAAAAAAGTTGATTTCACAGTGAATAGAATGCTTTGACATAAAAGTAGTATAAATTTCAATTGTACTCAAAAGTCTTGACTGCAAACCTAATGCAAACACATTTGGTTAACTTACCAGATGAGTATGACTAGGTTTATAGTTGTTTAATGCCTCAGTTCATCAAGACAAAAAAGTTACTTTCTCAGTACTACTATGCTCTGACATTAAGGTAGTACACATCTGAATTTTACACCAAAGTACTTACTGCAAACTAATGGAAACACCTTAGGTTAACTTCCCACATGATAATGAGTAGTTTCAAAGTTGTTTCATGGCTGTACACTTTAACATAAAAAAGTTGTTTTCTCAGTGCATGCAATGCTTTTACAGTACAAATAGTATACATTTCAATTTTACACCAAAGCACCTACTGCAAACCTAATGGAAACACCTTAGATTAACTTTCCACATGACTGTGAGTAGTTTGAAAGTTGTTTCATGGCTGTACACATCAACACAAAAAAGTTGTTATCTCAGTGCATACAATGCTTAGACAATACAAATAGTATACATTTCAATTTTACTCCAAAGCACTTACTGCAAACCTAATGGAAACACCTTAGGTTAACTTCCCACATGATTATGAGTAGTTTGAAAGTTGTTTCATGGCTGTACACATCAACACAAAAAAGTTGTTATCTCAGTGCATGAAATGCTTAGACAATACACATAGTATACATTTCAATTTTACACCAAAGCACTTACTGAAAACCTAATGGAAACACTTTAGGTTAACTTCCCACATGATTCTGAGATGTCTGAAAGTTGTTTCATACCTCTGCACATAAAGACAAAAAAGTTGATTTCACAGTGAATAGAATGCTTTGACATAAAAGTAGTGTACATTTCAATTTTACACCAAAGTACTTACTGCAAACCTAATGGAAACACCTTAGGTTAACTTCCCACATGATTATGAGTAGTTTGAAAGTTGTTTCATGGCTGTACACATCAACACAAAAAAGTTGTTATCTGAGTGCATGCAATGCTTATACAATACAAATAGTATACATTTCAATTTTACACCAAAGCACTTACTGCAAACCTAATGGAAACAACTTAGATTAACTTCCCACATGATTCTGAGATGTCTGAAAGTTGTTTCATACCTGTGCACATAAAGACAAAAAAGTTGATTTCACAGTGAATAGAATGCTTTGACATAAAAGTAGTATACATTTCAATTTTACACCAAAGAACTTACTGCAAACTTAATGGAAACACCTTAGGTTAACTTCCCACATGATTATGAGTAGTTTGAAAGTTGTTTCATGGCTGTACACATCAACACAAAAAAGTTGTTATCTGAGTGCATGCAATGCTTAGACAATACAAATAGTATACATTTCAATTTTACACCAAAACACTTACTGCAAACCTAATGGAAACACTTTAGGTTAACTTTCCAAATGATTATGAGTAGTTTGAAAGTTGTTTCATGGCTGTACACATGAAAACAAAAAAGTTGTTATCTGAGTGCATGCAATGCTTAGACAATACAAATAGTATACATTTCAATTTTACACCAAAGCACCTACTGCAAACCTAATGGAAACACCTTAGGTTAACTTTCCACATGATTGTGAGTAGCTTGAAAGTTGTTTCATGGCTGTAGACATCAACACAAAAAAGTTGTTATCACAGTGCATGCAATGCTTAGACAATGCAAATAGTATACATTTCAATTTTACACCAAAGCACTTACTGCAAACCTAATGGAAACACTTTAGGTTAACTTCCCACATGATTCTGAGATGTCTGAAAGTTGTTTCATACCTGTGCACATAAAGACAAAAAAGTTGATTTCACAGTGAATAGAATGCTTTGACATAAAAGTAGTATACATTTCAATTGTACTCAAAAGTCTTGACTGCAAACCTAATGCAAACACATTTGGTTAACTTACCAGATGAGTATGACTAGGTTTATACTTGTTTCATGCCTCAGTTCATCAAGACAAAAAAGTTACTTTCTCAGTACTACTATGCTCTGACATTAAGGTAGTACACATCTGAATTTTACACCAAAGTACTTACTGCAAACTAATGGAAACACCTTCGGTTAACTTCCCACATGATAATGAGTAGTTTCAACGTTGTTTCATGGCTGTACACTTTAACATAAAAAAGTTGTTTTCTCAGTGCATGCAATGCTTTTACAGTACAAATAGTATACATTTCAATTTTACACCAAAACACTTACTGCAAACCTAATGGAAACACTTTAGGTTAACTTTCCACATGATTATGAGTAGTTTGAAAGTTGTTTCATGGCTGTACACATCAAAACAAAAAAGTTGTTATCTGAGTGCATGCAATGCTTAGACAGTACAAATAGTATACATTTCAATTTTACACCAAAGCACCTACTGCAAACCTAATGGAAACACCTTAGGTTAACTTTCCACATGATTGTGAGTAGTTTGAAAGTTGTTTCATGGCTGTACACATCAACACAAAAAAGTTGTTATCTCAGTGCATACAATGCTTAGACAATACAAATAGTATACATTTCAATTTTACTCCAAAGCACTTACTGCAAACCTAATGGAAACACCTTAGGTTAACTTTCCACATGATTGTGAGTAGTTTGAAAGTTGTTTCATGGCTGTACACATCAACACAAAAAAGTTGTTATCTCAGTGCATGCAATGCTTAGACAATACAAATAGTATGCATTTCAATTTTACACCAAAGCACTTACTGCAAACCTAATGGAAACACTTTAGGTTAACTTCCCACATGATTCTGAGATGTCTGAAAGTTGTTTCATAACTGTGCACTTAAAGACAAAAAAGTTGATTTCACAGTGAATAGAATGCTTTGACATAAAAGTAGTATACATTTCAATTGTACTCAAAAGTCTTGACTGCAAACCTAATGCAAACACATTTGGTTAACTTACCAGATGAGTATGACTAGGTTTATAGTTGTTTCATGCCTCAGTTCATCAAGACAAAAAAGTTACTTTCTCAGTACTACTGTGCTCTGATATTAAGGTAGTACACATCTGAATTTTACACCAAAGTACTTACTGCAAACTAATGGAAACACCTTAGGTTAACTTCCCACATGATAATGAGTAGTTTCAAAGTTGTTTCATGGCTGTACACTTTAACACATAAAAGTTGTTTTCTCAGTGCATGCAATGCTTTTACAATACAAATAGTATACATTTCAATTTTACACCAAAGCACCTACTGCAAACCTAATGGAAACACCTTAGGTTAACTTCCCACATGATTCTGAGATGTCTGAAAGTTATTTCATACCTGTGCACATAAAGACAAAAAAGTTGATTTCACAGTGAATAGAATGCTTTGATATAAAAGTAGTATACATTTCAATTTTACACCAAAGTACTTACTGCAAACCTAATGGAAACACCTTAGGTTAACTTCCCACATGATTATGAGTAGTTTGAAAGTTGTTTCATGGCTGTACACATCAACACCAAAAAGTTGTTATCTCAGTGCATGCAATGCTTAGACAATACAAATAGTATACATTTCAATTTTACACAAAAGCACTTACTGCAACCCTAATGGAAACTCTTTAGGTTAACTTTCCACATGATTATGAGTAGTTTGAAAGTTGTTTCATGGCTGTACACATCAACACAAAAAAGTTGTTATCTAAGTGCATGCAATGCTTACACAATACAAATAGTATACATTTCAATTTTACACCAAAGTACTTACTGCAAACCTAATGGAAACAACTTAGATTAACTTCCCACATGATTCTGAGATGTCTGAAAGTTGTTTCATACCTGTGCACATAAAGACAAAAAAGTTGATTTCACAGTGAATAGAATGCTTTGACATAAAAGTAGTATACATTTCAATTTTACACCAAAGAACTTACTGCAAACTTAATGGAAACACCTTAGGTTAACTTCCCACATGATTATGAGTAGTTTGAAAGTTGTTTCATGGCTGTACACATCAACACAAAAAAGTTGTTACCTGAGTGCATGCAATGCTTAGAAAATACAAATAGTATACTTTTCAATTTTACACCAAAACACTTACTGCAAACCTAATGCAAACACTTTAGGTTAACTTTCCACATGATTATGAGTAGTTTGAAAGTTGTTTCATGGCTGTACACATCAAAACAAAAAAGTTGTTATCTGAGTGCATGCAATGCTTAGACAATACAAATAGTATACATTTCAATTTTACACCAAAGCACCTACCGCAAACCTAATGGAAACACCTTAGGTTAACTTTCCACATGATTGTGAGTAGTTTGAAAGTTGTTTCATGGCTGTAGACATCAACACAAAAAAGTTGTTATCTCAGTGCATGCAATGCTTAGACAATACAAATAGTATACATTTCAATTTTACACCAAAGCACTTACTGCAAACCTAATGGAAACACTTTAGGTTAACTTCCCACATGATTCTGAGATGTCTGAAAGTTGTTTCATACCTGTGCACATAAAGACAAAAAAGTTGATTTCACAGTGAATAGAATGCTTTGACATAAAAGTAGTATAAATTTCAATTGTACTCAAAAGTCTTGACTGCAAACCTAATGCAAACACATTTGGTTAACTTACCAGATGAGTATGACTAGGTTTATAGTTGTTTAATGCCTCAGTTCATCAAGACAAAAAAGTTACTTTCTCAGTACTACTATGCTCTGACATTAAGGTAGTACACATCTGAATTTTACACCAAAGTACTTACTGCAAACTAATGGAAACACCTTAGGTTAACTTCCCACATGATAATGAGTAGTTTCAAAGTTGTTTCATGGCTGTACACTTTAACATAAAAAAGTTGTTTTCTCAGTGCATGCAATGCTTTTACAGTACAAATAGTATACATTTCAATTTTACACCAAAGCACCTACTGCAAACCTAATGGAAACACCTTAGATTAACTTTCCACATGATTGTGAGTAGTTTGAAAGTTGTTTCATGGCTGTACACATCAACACAAAAAAGTTGTTATCTCAGTGCATACAATGCTTAGACAATACAAATAGTATACATTTCAATTTTACTCCAAAGCACTTACTGCAAACCTAATGGAAACACCTTAGGTTAACTTCCCACATGATTATGAGTAGTTTGAAAGTTGTTTCATGGCTGTACACATCAACACAAAAAAGTTGTTATCTCAGTGCATGAAATGCTTAGACAATACACATAGTATACATTTCAATTTTACACCAAAGCACTTACTGAAAACCTAATGGAAACACTTTAGGTTAACTTCCCACATGATTCTGAGATGTCTGAAAGTTGTTTCATACCTGTGCACATAAAGACAAAAAAGTTGATTTCACAGTGAATAGAATGCTTTGACATAAAAGTAGTGTACATTTCAATTTTACACCAAAGTACTTACTGCAAACCTAATGGAAACACCTTAGGTTAACTTCCCACATGATTATGAGTAGTTTGAAAGTTGTTTCATGGCTGTACACATCAACACAAAAAAGTTGTTATCTGAGTGCATGCAATGCTTATACAATACAAATAGTATACATTTCAATTTTACACCAAAGCACTTACTGCAAACCTAATGGAAACAACTTAGATTAACTTCCCACATGATTCTGAGATGTCTGAAAGTTGTTTCATACCTGTGCACATAAAGACAAAAAAGTTGATTTCACAGTGAATAGAATGCTTTGACATAAAAGTAGTATACATTTCAATTTTACACCAAAGAACTTACTGCAAACTTAATGGAAACACCTTAGGTTAACTTCCCACATGATTATGAGTAGTTTGAAAGTTGTTTCATGGCTGTACACATCAACACAAAAAAGTTGTTATCTGAGTGCATGCAATGCTTAGACAATACAAATAGTATACATTTCAATTTTACACCAAAACACTTACTGCAAACCTAATGGAAACACTTTAGGTTAACTTTCCAAATGATTATGAGTAGTTTGAAAGTTGTTTCATGGCTGTACACATCAAAACAAAAAAGTTGTTATCTGAGTGCATGCAATGCTTAGACAATACAAATAGTATACATTTCAATTTTACACCAAAGCACCTACTGCAAACCTAATGGAAACACCTTAGGTTAACTTTCCACATGATTGTGAGTAGTTTGAAAGTTGTTTCATGGCTGTAGACATCAACACAAAAAAGTTGTTATCACAGTGCATGCAATGCTTAGACAATGCAAATAGTATACATTTCAATTTTACACCAAAGCACTTACTGCAAACCTAATGGAAACACTTTAGGTTAACTTCCCACATGATTCTGAGATGTCTGAAAGTTGTTTCATACCTGTGCACATAAAGACAAAAAAGTTGATTTCACAGTGAATAGAATGCTTTGACATAAAAGTAGTATACATTTCAATTGTACTCAAAAGTCTTGACTGCAAACCTAATGCAAACACATTTGGTTAACTTACCAGATGAGTATGACTAGGTTTATACTTGTTTCATGCCTCAGTTCATCAAGACAAAAAAGTTACTTTCTCAGTACTACTATGCTCTGACATTAAGGTAGTACACATCTGAATTTTACACCAAAGTACTTACTGCAAACTAATGGAAACACCTTCGGTTAACTTCCCACATGATAATGAGTAGTTTCAACGTTGTTTCATGGCTGTACACTTTAACATAAAAAAGTTGTTTTCTCAGTGCATGCAATGCTTTTACAGTACAAATAGTATACATTTCAATTTTACACCAAAACACTTACTGCAAACCTAATGGAAACACTTTAGGTTAACTTTCCACATGATTATGAGTAGTTTGAAAGTTGTTTCATGGCTGTACACATCAAAACAAAAAAGTTGTTATCTGAGTGCATGCAATGCTTAGACAGTACAAATAGTATACATTTCAATTTTACACCAAAGCACCTACTGCAAACCTAATGGAAACACCTTAGGTTAACTTTCCACATGATTGTGAGTAGTTTGAAAGTTGTTTCATGGCTGTACACATCAACACAAAAAAGTTGTTATCTCAGTGCATACAATGCTTAGACAATACAAATAGTATACATTTCAATTTTACTCCAAAGCACTTACTGCAAACCTAATGGAAACACCTTAGGTTAACTTTCCACATGATTGTGAGTAGTTTGAAAGTTGTTTCATGGCTGTACACATCAACACAAAAAAGTTGTTATCTCAGTGCATGCAATGCTTAGACAATACAAATAGTATGCATTTCAATTTTACACCAAAGCACTTACTGCAAACCTAATGGAAACACTTTAGGTTAACTTCCCACATGATTCTGAGATGTCTGAAAGTTGTTTCATAACTGTGCACTTAAAGACAAAAAAGTTGATTTCACAGTGAATAGAATGCTTTGACATAAAAGTAGTATACATTTCAATTGTACTCAAAAGTCTTGACTGCAAACCTAATGCAAACACATTTGGTTAACTTACCAGATGAGTATGACTAGGTTTATAGTTGTTTCATGCCTCAGTTCATCAAGACAAAAAAGTTACTTTCTCAGTACTACTGTGCTCTGATATTAAGGTAGTACACATCTGAATTTTACACCAAAGTACTTACTGCAAACTAATGGAAACACCTTAGGTTAACTTCCCACATGATAATGAGTAGTTTCAAAGTTGTTTCATGGCTGTACACTTTAACACATAAAAGTTGTTTTCTCAGTGCATGCAATGCTTTTACAATACAAATAGTATACATTTCAATTTTACACCAAAGCACCTACTGCAAACCTAATGGAAACACCTTAGGTTAACTTCCCACATGATTCTGAGATGTCTGAAAGTTATTTCATACCTGTGCACATAAAGACAAAAAAGTTGATTTCACAGTGAATAGAATGCTTTGATATAAAAGTAGTATACATTTCAATTTTACACCAAAGTACTTACTGCAAACCTAATGGAAACACCTTAGGTTAACTTCCCACATGATTATGAGTAGTTTGAAAGTTGTTTCATGGCTGTACACATCAACACCAAAAAGTTGTTATCTCAGTGCATGCAATGCTTAGACAATACAAATAGTATACATTTCAATTTTACACAAAAGCACTTACTGCAACCCTAATGGAAACTCTTTAGGTTAACTTTCCACATGATTATGAGTAGTTTGAAAGTTGTTTCATGGCTGTACACATCAACACAAAAAAGTTGTTATCTAAGTGCATGCAATGCTTACACAATACAAATAGTATACATTTCAATTTTACACCAAAGTACTTACTGCAAACCTAATGGAAACAACTTAGATTAACTTCCCACATGATTCTGAGATGTCTGAAAGTTGTTTCATACCTGTGCACATAAAGACAAAAAAGTTGATTTCACAGTGAATAGAATGCTTTGACATAAAAGTAGTATACATTTCAATTTTACACCAAAGAATTTACTGCAAACTTAATGGAAACACCTTAGGTTAACTTCCCACATGATTATGAGTAGTTTGAAAGTTGTTTCATGGCTGTACACATCAACACAAAAAAGTTGTTATCTGAGTGCATGCAATGCTTAGACAATACAAATAGTATACTTTTCAATTTTACACCAAAACACTTACTGCAAACCTAATGGAAACACTTTAGGTTAACTTTCCACATGATTATGAGTAGTTTGAAAGTTGTTTCATGGCTGTACACATCAAAACAAAAAAGTTGTTATCTGAGTGCATGCAATGCTTAGACAATACAAATAGTATACATTTCAATTTTACACCAAAGCACCTACTGCAAACCTAATGGAAACACCTTAGGTTAACTTTCCACATGATTGTGAGTAGTTTGAAAGTTGTTTCATGGCTGTAGACATCAACACAAAAAAGTTGTTATCTCAGTGCATGCAATGCTTAGACAATACAAATAGTATACATTTCAATTTTACACCAAAGCACTTACTGCAAACCTAATGGAAACACTTTAGGTTAACTTCCCACATGATTCTGAGATGTCTGAAAGTTGTTTCATACCTGTGCACATAAAGACAAAAAAGTTGATTTCACAGTGAATAGAATGCTTTGACATAAAAGTAGTATACATTTCAATTGTACTCAAAAGTCTTGACTGCAAACCTAATGCAAACACATTTGGTTAACTTACCAGATGAGTTTGACTAGGTTTATAGTTGTTTCATGCCTCAGTTCATCAAGACAAAAAAGTTACTTTCTCAGTACTACTGTGCTCTGACATTAAAGTAGTACACATCTGAATTTTACACCAAAGTACTTACTGCAAACTAATGGAAACACCTTAGGTTAACTTTCCACATGATAATGAGTAGTTTGAAAGTTGTTTCATGGCTGTACACATCAACACAAAAAAGTTGTTATCTCAGTGCATACAATGCTTAGACAATACAAATAGTATACATTTCAATTTTACTCCAAAGCACTTACTGCAAACCTAATGGAAACACCTTAGGTTAACTTCCCACATGATTATGAGTAGTTTGAAAGTTGTTTCATGGCTGTACACATCAACACAAAAAAGTTGTTATCTCAGTGCATGAAATGCTTAGACAATACACATAGTATACATTTCAATTTTACACCAAAGCACTTACTGAAAACCTAATGGAAACACTTTAGGTTAACTTCGCACATGATTCTGAGATGTCTGAAAGTTGTTTCATACCTGTGCACATAAAGACAAAAAAGTTGATTTCACAGTGAATAGAATGCTTTGACATAAAAGTAGTGTACATTTCAATTTTACACCAAAGTACTTACTGCAAACCTAATGGAAACACCTTAGGTTAACTTCCCACATGATTATGAGTAGTTTGAAAGTTGTTTCATGGCTGTACACATCAACACAAAAAAGTTGTTATCTGAGAGCATGCAATGCTTAGACAATACAAATAGTATACATTTCAATTTTACACCAAAGCACTTACTGCAAACCTAATGGAAAGACTTTAGGTTAACTTCCCACATGATTCTGAGATGTCTGAAAGTTGTTTCATACCTTCGCACATAAAGACAAAAAAGTTGATTTCACAGTGAATAGAATGCTTTGACATAAAAGTTGTATACATTTCAATTTACACCAAAGTACTTACTGCAAACCTAATGGAAACTCCTTAGGTTAACTTCCCACATGATTATGAGTAGTTTGAAAGTTGTTTCATGGCTGTACACATCAACACAAAAAAGTTGTTATCTGAGTGCATGCAATGCTTAGACAATACAAATAGTATACATTTCAATTTTACACCAAAGCACTTACTGCAAACCTAATGGAAAGACTTTAGGTTAACTTTCCACATGATTATGAGTAGTTTGAAAGTTGTTTCATGGCTGTACACATCAACACAAAAAAAGTTGTTATCTGAGTGCATGCAATGCTTAGACAATACAAATAGTAAACATTTCAAATTTACACCAAAGCACTTACTGCAAACCTAATGGAAACACTTTACGTTAACTTTCCACATGATTATGAGTAGTTTGAAAGTTGTTTCATGGCTCTACTCATCAACACAAAAAAGTTGTTATCTAAGTGCATGCAATGCTTAGACAATACAAATAGTATACATTTCAATTTTACACCAAAGCACCTACTGCAAACCTAATGGAAACACCTTAGGTTAACTTTCCACATGATTGTGAGTAGTTTGAAAGTTGTTTCATGGCTGTAGACATCAACACAAAAAAGTTGTTATCTCAGTGCATGCAATGCTTAGACAATGCAAATAGTATGCATTTCAATTTTACTCCAAAGCACTTACTGCAAACCTAATGGAAACACTTTAGGTTAACTTCCCACATGATTCTGAGATGTCTGAAAGTTGTTTCATACCTGTGCACATAAAGACATAAAAGTTGATTTCACTGTGAATAGAATGCTTTGACATAAAAGTAGTATACATTTCAATTGTACTCAAAAGTCTTGACTGCAAACCTAATGCAAACACATTTGGTTAACTTACCAGATGAGTATGACTAGGTTTATAGTTGTTTCATGCCTCAGTTCATCAAGACAAAAAAGTTACTTTCTCAGTACTACTATGCTCTGACATTAAGGTAGTACACATCTGAATTTTACACCAAAGTACTTACTGCAAACTAATGGAAACACCTTAGGTTAACTTCCCACATGATAATGAGTAGTTTCAAAGTTGTTTCATGGCTGTACACTTTAACACATAAAAGTTGTTTTCTCAGTGCATGCAATGCTTTTACAATACAAATAGTATACATTTCAATTTTACACCAAAGCACCTACTGCAAACCTAATGGAAACACCTTAGGTTAACTTTCCACATGATTGTGAGTAGTTTGAAAGTTGTTTCATGGCTGTAGACATCAACACAAAAAAGTTGTTATCTCAGTGCATGCAATGCTTAGACAATACAAATAGTATACATTTCAATTTTACTCCAAAGCACTTACTGCAAACCTAATGGAAACACCTTTGGTTAACTTCCCACATGATTATGAGTAGTTTGAAAGTTGTTTCATGGCTGTACACATCAACACCAAAAAGTTGTTATCTCAGTGCATGCAATGCTTAGACAATAAAAATAGTATACATTTCAATTTTACACCAAAGCACTTACTGCAAACCTAATGGAAACACTTTAGGTTAACTTCCCACATGATACTGAGATGTCTGAAAGTTATTTCATACCTGTGCACATAAAGACAAAAAAGTTGATTTCACAGTGAATAGAATGCTTTGACATAAAAGTAGTATACATTTCAATTTTACACCAAAGTACTTACTGCAAACCTAATGGAAACACCTTAGGTTAACTTCCCACATGATTATGAGTAGTTTGAAAGTTGTTTCATGGCTGTACACATCAACACAAAAAAGTTGTTATCTCAGTGCATGCAATGCTTAGACAATACAAATAGTATACATTTCAATTTTACACCAAAGCACTTACTGCAAACCTAATGGAAACAACTTAGATTAACTTCCCACATGATTCTGAGATGTCTGAAAGTTGTTTCATACCTGTGCACATAAAGACAAAAAAGTTGATTTCACAGTGAATAGAATGCTTTGACATAAAAGTAGTATACATTTCAATTTTACACCAAAGAACTTACTGCAAACTTAATGGAAACACCTTAGGTTAACTTCCCACATGATTATGAGTAGTTTGAAAGTTGTTTCATGGCTGTACACATCAACACAAAAAAGTTGTTATCTGAGTGCATGCAATGCTTAGACAATACAAATAGTATACATTTCAATTTTACACCAAAACACTTACTGCAAACCTAATGGAAACACTTTAGGTTAACTTTCCAAATGATTATGAGTAGTTTGAAAGTTGTTTCATGGCTGTACACATCAAAACAAAAAAGTTGTTATCTGAGTGCATGCAATGCTTAGACAATACAAATAGTATACATTTCAATTTTACACCAAAGCACCTACTGCAAACCTAATGGAAACACCTTAGGTTAACTTTCCACATGATTGTGAGTAGTTTGAAAGTTGTTTCATGGCTGTAGACATCAACACAAAAAAGTTGTTATCTCAGTGCATGCAATGCTTAGACAATGCAAATAGTATACATTTCAATTTTACACCAAAGCACTTACTGCAAACCTAATGGAAACACTTTAGGTTAACTTCCCACATGATTCTGAGATGTCTGAAAGTTGTTTCATACCTGTGCACATAAAGACAAAAAAGTTGATTTCACAGTGAATAGAATGCTTTGACATAAAAGTAGTATAAATTTCAATTGTACTCAAAAGTCTTGACTGCAAACCTAATGCAAACACATTTGGTTAACTTACCAGATGAGTATGACTAGGTTTATAGTTGTTTCATGCCTCAGTTCATCAAGACAAAAAAGTTACTTTCTCAGTACTACTATGCTCTGACATTAAGGTAGTACACATCTGAATTTTACACCAAAGTACTTACTGCAAACTAATGGAAACACCTTCGGTTAACTTCCCACATGATAATGAGTAGTTTCAACGTTGTTTCATGGCTGTACACTTTAACATAAAAAAGTTGTTTTCTCAGTGCATGCAATGCTTTTACAGTACAAATAGTATACATTTCAATTTTACACCAAAACACTTACTGCAAACCTAATGGAAACACTTTAGGTTAACTTTCCACATGATTATGAGTAGTTTGAAAGTTGTTTCATGGCTGTACACATCAAAACAAAGAAGTTGTTATCTGAGTGCATGCAATGCTTAGACAGTACAAATAGTATACATTTCAATTTTACACCAAAGCACCTACTGCAAACCTAATGGAAACACCTTAGGTTAACTTTCCACATGATTGTGAGTAGTTTGAAAGTTGTTTCATGGCTGTACACATCAACACAAAAAAGTTGTTATCTCAGTGCATACAATGCTTAGACAATACAAATAGTATACATTTCAATTTTACTCCAAAGCACTTACTGCAAACCTAATGGAAACACCTTAGGTTAACTTCCCACATGATTATGAGTAGTTTGAAAGTTGTTTCATGGCTGTACACATCAACACAAAAAAGTTGTTATCTCAGTGCATGAAATGCTTAGACAATACAAATAGTATACATTTCAATTTTACACCAAAGCACTTACTGAAAACCTAATGGAAACACTTTAGGTTAACTTCCCACATGATTCTGAGATGTCTGAAAGTTGTTTCATACCTTTGCACATAAAGACAAAAAAGTTGATTTCACAGTGAATAGAATGCTTTGACATAAAAGTTGTATACATTTCAATTTACACCAAAGTACTTACTGCAAACCTAATGGAAACTCCTTAGGTTAACTTCCCACATGATTATGAGTAGTTTGAAAGTTGTTTCATGGCTGTACACATCAACACAAAAAAGTTGTTATCTGAGTGCATGCAATGCTTAGACAATACAAATAGTATACATTTCAATTTTACACCAAAGCACTTACTGCAAACCTAATGGAAAGACTTTAGGTTAACTTTCGACATGATTATGAGTAGTTTGAAAGTTGTTTCATGGCTGTACACATCAACACAAAAACAGTTGTTATCTGAGTGCATGCAATGCTTAGACAATACAAATAGTATACATTTCAAATTTACACCAAAGCACTTACTGCAAACCTAATGGAAACACTTTACGTTAACTTTCCACATGATTATGAGTAGTTTGAAAGTTGTTTCATGGCTCTACTCATCAACACAAAAAAGTTGTTATCTAAGTGCATGCAATGCTTAGACAATACAAATAGTATACATTTCAATTTTACTCCAAAGCACTTACTGCAAACCTAATGGAAACACTTTAGGTTAACTTCCCACATGATTCTGAGATGTCTGAAAGTTATTTCATACCTGTGCACATAAAGACAAAAAAGTTGATTTCACAGTGAATAGAATGCTTTGACATAAAAGTAGTATACATTTCAATTTTACACCAAAGTACTTACTGCAAACCTAATGGAAACACCTTAGGTTAACTTCCCACATGATTATGAGTAGTTTGAAAGTTGTTTCATGGCTGTACACATCAACACAAAAAAGTTGTTATCTCAGTGCATACAATGCTTAGACAATACAAATAGTATACATTTCAATTTTACACAAAAGCACTTACTGCAACCCTAATGGAAACTCTTTAGGTTAACTTTCCACATGATTATGAGTAGTTTGAAAGTTGTTTCATGGCTGTACACATCAACACAAAAAAGTTGTTATCTAAGTGCATGCAATGCTTACACAATACAAATAGTATACATTTCAATTTTACACCAAAGCACTTACTGCAAACCTAATGGAAACAACTTAGATTAACTTCCCACATGATTCTGAGATGTCTGAAAGTTGTTTCATACCTGTGCACATAAAGACAAAAAAGTTGATTTCACAGTGAATAGAATGCTTTGACATAAAAGTAGTATACATTTCAATTTTACACCAAAGAACTTACTGCAAACTTAATTGAAACACCTTAGGTTAACTTCCCACATGATTATGAGTAGTTTGAAAGTTGTTTCATGGCTGTACACATCAACACAAAAAAGTTGTTATCTGAGTGCATGCAATGCTTAGACAATACAAATAGTATACTTTTCAATTTTACACCAAAACACTTACTGCAAACCTAATGGAAACACTTTAGGTTAACTTTCCACATGATTATGAGTAGTTTGAAAGTTGTTTCATGGCTGTACACATCAAAACAAAAAAGTTGTTATCTGAGTGCATCCAATGCTTAGACAATACAAATAGTATACATTTCAATTTTACACCAAAGCACCTACTGCAAACCTAATGGAAACACCTTAGGTTAACTTCCCACATGATAATGAGTAGTTTCAAAGTTGTTTCATGGCTGTACACTTTAACACAAAAAGTTGTTTTCTCAGTGCATGCAATGCTTTTACAATACAAATAGTATACATTTCAATTTTACACCAAAGCACCTACTGCAAACCTAATGGAAACACCTTAGGTCAACTTTCCACATGATTGTGAGTAGTTTGAAAGTTGTTTCATGGCTGTACACATCAACACAAAAAAGTTGTTATCTCAGTGCATACAATGCTTAGACAATACAAATAGTATACATTTCAATTTTACTCCAAAGCACTTACTGCAAACCTAATGGAAACACCTTAGGTTAACTTCCCACATGATTATGAGTAGTTTGAAAGTTGTTTCATGGCTGTACACATCAACACAAAAAATTTGTTATCTCAGTGTATGAAATGCTTAGACAATACAAATAGTATACATTTCAATTTTACACCAAAGCACTTACTGAAAACCTAATGGAAACACTTTAGGTTAACTTCCCACATGATTCTGAGATGTCTGAAAGTTGTTTCATACCTGTGCACATAAAGACAAAAAAGTTGATTTCACAGTGAATAGAATGCTTTGACATAAAAGTAGTATACATTTCAATTTTACACCAAAGTACTTACTGCAAACCTAATGGAAACACCTTAGGTTAACTTCCCACATGATTATGAGTAGTTTGAAAGTTGTTTCATGGCTGTACACATCAACACAAAAAAGTTGTTATCTGAGTGCATGCAATGCTTAGACAATACAAATAGTATACATTTCAATTTTACACCAAAACACTTACTGCAAACCTAATGGAAACACTTTAGGTTAACTTTCCACATGATTATGAGTAGTTTGAAAGTTGTTTCATGGCTGTACACATCAACACAAAAAAGTTGTTATCTGAGTGCATGCAATGCTTAGACAATACAAATAGTATACATTTCAAATTTACACCAAAGCACTTACTGCAAACCTAATGGAAACACCTTAGGTTAACTTTCCACATGATTGTGAGTAGTTTGAAAGTTGTTTCATGGCTGTAGACATCAACACAAAAAAGTTGTTATCTCAGTGCATGCAATGCTTAGACAATACAAATAGTATGCATTTCAATTTTACACCAAAGCACTTACTGCAAACCTAATGGAAACACTTTAGGTTAACTTCCCACATGATTCTGAGATGTCTGAAAGTTGTTTCATACCTGTGCACATAAAGACAAAAAAGTTGATTTCACAGTGAATAGAATGCTTTGACATAAAAGTAGTATACATTTCAATTGTACTCAAAAGTCTTGACTGCAAACCTAATGCAAATACATTTGGTTAACTTACCAGATGAGTATGACTAGGTTTAAAGTCCTTTCATCCCTCAGTTCATCAAGAAAAAAAAGTTACTTTCTCAGTACTACTATGCTCTGACATTAAGGTAGTACACATCTGAATTCTACACCAAAGTACTTACTGCAAACTAATGGAAACACCTTAGGTTAACTTCCCACATGATAATGAGTAGTTTCACAGTTGTTTCATGGCTGTACACTTTAACACAAAAAAGTTGTTTTCTCAGTGCATGCAATGCTTTTACAATACAAATAGTATACATTTCAATTTTACACCAAAGCACCTACTGCAGACCTAATGGAAACACCTTAGGTTAACTTTCCACATGATTGTGAGTAGTTTGAAAGTTGTTTCATGGCTGTAGACATCAACACAAAAAAGTTGTTATCTCAGTGCATGCAATGCTTAGACAATACAAATAGTATACATTTCAATTTTACTCCAAAGCACTTACTGCAAACCTAATGGAAACACCTTAGGTTAACTTCCCACATGATTATGAGTAGTTTGAAAGTTGTGTCATGGCTGTACACATCAACACAAAAAAGTTGTTATCTCAGTGCATGCAATGCTTAGACAATACAAATAGTATACATTTCAATTTTACACCAAAGCACTTACTGCAAACCTAATGGAAACACTTTAGGTTAATTTCCCAAATGATTCTGATATGTCTGAAAGTTGTTTCATACCTGTGCACATAAAGACAAAAAAGTTGATTTCACAGTGAATAGAATGCTTTGACATAAAAGCAGTATACATTTCAATTTTACACCAAAGTACTTACTGCAAACCTAATGGAAACACCTTAGGTTAACTTCCCACATGATTATGAGTAGTTTGAAAGTTGTTTCATGGCAGTACACATCAACACAAAAAAGTTGCTATCTGAGTGCATGCAATGCTTAGACAATACAAATAGTATACATTTCAATTTTACACCAAAGCACTTACTGCAAACCTAATGGAAACACTTTAGGTTAACTTTCCACATGATTATGAGTAGTTTGAAAGTTGTTTCATGGCTGTACACATCAACACAAAAAAGTTGTTATCTGAGTGCATGCAATGCTTAGACAATACAAATAGTATACATTTCAATTTTACACCAAAGCACCTACTGCAAACCTAATGGAAACACCTTAGGTTAACTTTCCACATGATTGTGAGTAGTTTGAAAGTTGTTTCATGGCTGTAGACATCAACACAAAAAAGTTGTTATCTCAGTGCATGCAATGCTTAGACAATACAAATAGTATACATTTCAATTTTACACCAAAGCACTTACTGCAAACCTAATGGAAACACTTTAGGTTATCTTCCCACATGATGCTGAGATGTCTGAAAGTTGTTTCATTCCTGTGCACATAAAGACAAAAAAGTTGATTTCACAGTGAATAGAATGCTTTGACATAAAAGTAGTATACATTTCAATTGTACTCAAAAGTCTTGACTGCAAACCTAATGCAAACACATTTGGTTAACTTACCAGATGAGTATGACTAGGTTTATAGTTGTTTCATGCCTCAGTTCATCAAGACAAAAAAGTTACTTTCTCAGTACTACTATGCTCTGACATTAAGGTAGCACACATCTGAATTTTACACCAAAGTACTTACTGCAAACTAATGGAAACACCTTAGGTTAACTTCCCACATGATAATGAGTAGTTTCAAAGTTGTTTCATGGCTGTACACTTTAACACAAAAAAGTTGTTTTCTCAGTGCATGCAATGCTTATACAATACAAATAGTATACATTTCAATTTTACACCAAAGCACCTACTGCAAACCTAATGGAAACACCTTAGGTTAACTTTCCACATGATTGTGAGTAGTTTCAAAGTTGTTTCATGGCTGTAGACATCAACACAAAAAAGTTGTTATCTCAGTGCATGCAATGCTTAGACAATACAAATAGTATACATTTCAATTTTACTCCAAACCACTTACTGCAAACCTAATGGAAACACCTTAGGTTAACTTCCCACATGATCATGAGTAGTTTAAAAGTTGTTTCATGGCTGTACACATCAACACAAAAAAGTTGTTATCTCAGTGCATGCAATGCTTAGACAATACAAATAGTATACATTTCAATTTTACTCCAAAGCACTTACTGCAAACCTAATGGAAACACCTTTGGTTAACTTCCCACATGATTATGAGTAGTTTGAAAGTTGTTTCATGGCTGTACACATCAACACCAAAAAGTTGTTATCTCAGTGCATGCAATGCTTAGACAATACAAATAGTATACATTTCAATTTTACACCAAAGCACTTACTGCAAACCTAATGGAAACACTTTAGGTTAACTTCCCACATGATTCTGAGATGTCTGAAAGTTATTTCATACCTGTGCACATAAAGACAAAAAAGTTGATTTCACAGTGAATAGAATGCTTTGACATAAAAGTAGTATACATTTCAATTTTACACCAAAGTACTTACTGCAAACCTAATGGAAACACCTTAGGTTAACTTCCCACATGATTATGAGTAGTTTGAAAGTTGTTTCATGGCTGTACACATCAACACAAAAAAGTTGTTATCTCAGTGCATGCAATGCTTAGACAATACAAATAGTATACATTTCAATTTTACACAAAAGCACTTACTGCAACCCTAATGGAAACTCTTTAGGTTAACTTTCCACATGATTATGAGTAGTTTGAAAGTTGTTTCATGGCTGTACACATCAACACAAAAAAGTTGTTATCTAAGTGCATGCAATGCTTAGACAATACAAATAGTATACATTTCAATTTTACACCAAAGCACTTACTGCAAACCTAATGGAAACAACTTAGATTAACTTCCCACATGATTCTGAGATGTCTGAAAGTTGTTTCATACCTGTGCACATAAAGACAAAAAAGTTGATTTCACAGTGAATAGAATGCTTTGACATAAAAGTAGTATAAATTTCAATTGTACTCAAAAGTCTTGACTGCAAACCTAATGCAAACACATTTGGTTAACTTACCAGATGAGTATGACTAGGTTTATAGTTGTTTCATGCCTCAGTTCATCAAGACAAAAAAGTTACTTTCTCAGTACTACTATGCTCTGACATTAAGGTAGTACACATCTGAATTTTACACCAAAGTACTTACTGCAAACTAATGGAAACACCTTAGGTTAACTTTCCACATGATTATGAGTAGTTTGAAAGTTGTTTCATGGCTGTACACATCAAAACAAAAAAGTTGTTATCTGAGTGCATGCAATACTTAGACAATACAAATAGTATACATTTCAATTTTACACCAAAGCACCTACTGCAAACCTAATGGAAACACCTTAGGTTAACTTTCCACATGATTGTGAGTAGTTTGAAAGTTGTTTCATGGCTGTAGACATCAACACAAAAAAGTTGTTATCTCAGTGCATGCAATGCTTAGACAATACAAATAGTATGCATTTCAATTTTACACCAAAGCACTTACTGAAAACCTAATGGAAACACTTTAGGTTAACTTCCCACATGATTCTGAGATGTCTGAAAGTTGTTTCATACCTGTGCACATAAAGACAAAAAAGTTGATTTCACAGTGAATAGAATGCTTTGACATAAAAGTAGTATACATTTCAATTGTACTCAAAAGTCTTGACTGCAAACCTAATGCAAACACATTTGGTTAACTTACCAGATGAGTATGACTAGGTTTATAGTTGTTTCATGCCTCAGTTCATCAAGACAAAAAAGTTACTTTCTCAGTACTACTATGCTCTGACATTAAGGTAGTACACATCTGAATTTTACAGCAAAGTACTTACTGCAAACTAATGAAAACACCTTCGGTTAACTTCCCACATGATAATGAGTAGTTTCAAAGTTGTTTCATGGCTGTACACTTTAACACATAAAAGTTGTTTTCTCAGTGCATGCAATGCTTTTACAATACAAATAGTATACATTTCAATTTTACACCAAAGCACCTACTGCAAACCTAATGGAAACACCTTAGGTTAACTTTCCACATGATTGTGAGTAGTTTGAAAGTTGTTTCATGGCTGTAGACATCAACACAAAAAAGTTGTTATCTCAGTGCATGCAATGCTTAGACAATACAAATAGTATACATTTCAATTTTACTCCAAAGCACTTACTGCAAACCTAATGGAAACACCTTAGGTTAACTTCCCACATGATTATGAGTAGTTTGAAAGTTGTTTCATGGCTGTACACATCAACAGCAAAAAGTTGTTATCTCAGTGCATGCAATGCTTAGACAATACAAATAGTATACATTTCAATTTTACACCAAAGCACTTACTGCAAACCTAATGGAAACACTTTAGGTTAACTTCCCACATGATTCTGAGATGTCTGAAAGTTATTTCATACCTGTGCACATAAAGACAAAAAAGTTGATTTCACAGTGAATAGAATGCTTTGACATAAAAGTAGTATACATTTCAATTTTACACCAAAGTACTTACTGCAAACCTAATGGAAACACCTTAGGTTAACTTCCCACATGATTATGAGTAGTTTGAAAGTTGTTTCATGGCTGTACACATCAACACAAAAAAGTTGTTATCTCAGTGCATGCAATGCTTAGACAATACAAATAGTATACATTTCAATTTTACACAAAAGCACTTACTGCAACCCTAATGGAAACACTTTAGGTTAACTTTCCACATGATTATGAGTAGTTTGAAAGTTGTTTCATGGCTGTACACATCAACAGCAAAAAGTTGTTATCTCAGTGCATGCAATGCTTAGACAATACAAATAGTATACATTTCAATTTTACACCAAAGCACTTACTGCAAACCTAATGGAAACACTTTAGGTTAACTTCCCACATGATTCTGAGATGTCTGAAAGTTATTTCATACCTGTGCACATAAAGACAAAAAAGTTGATTTCACAGTGAGTAGAATGCTTTGACATAAAAGTAGTATACATTTCAATTTTACACCAAAGTACTTACTGCAAACCTAATGGAAACACCTTAGGTTAACTTCCCACATGATTATGAGTAGTTTGAAAGTTGTTTCATGGCTGTACACATCAACACAAAAAAGTTGTTATCTCAGTGCATGCAATGCTTAGACAATACAAATAGTATACATTTCAATTTTACACAAAAGCACTTACTGCAACCCTAATGGAAACACTTTAGGTTAACTTTCCACATGATTATGAGTAGTTTGAAAGTTGTTTCATGGCTGTACACATCAACACAAAAAAGTTGTTATCTAAGTGCATGCAATGCTTAGACAATACAAATAGTATACATTTCAATTTTACACCAAAGCACTTACTGCAAACCTAATGGAAACAACTTAGATTAACTTCCCACATGATTCTGAGATGTCTGAAAGTTGTTTCATACCTGTGCACATAAAGACAAAAAAGTTGATTTCACAGTGAATAGAATGCTTTGACATAAAAGTAGTATACATTTCAATTTTACACCAAAGAACTTACTGCAAACTTAATGGAAACACCTTAGGTTAACTTCCCACATGATTATGAGTAGTTTGAAAGTTGTTTCATGGCTGTACACATCAACACAAAAAAGTTGTTATCTGAGTGCATGCAATGCTTAGACAATACAAATAGTATACATTTCAATTTTACACCAAAACACTTACTGCAAACCTAATGGAAACACTTTAGGTTAACTTTCCACATGATTATGAGTAGTTTGAAAGTTGTTTCATGGCTGTACACATCAAAACAAAAAATTTGTTATGTGAGTGCATTCAATGCTTAGACAATACAAATAGTATACATTTCAATTTTACACCAAAGCACCTACTGCAAACCTAATGGAAACACCTTAGGTTAACTTTCCACATGATTGTGAGTAGTTTGAAAGTTGTTTCATGGCTGTAGACATCAACACAAAAAAGTTGTTATCTCAGTGCATGCAATGCTTAGACAATACAAATAGTATACATTTCAATTTTACACCAAAGCACTTACTGCAAACCTAATGGAAACACTTTAGGTTAACTTCCCACATGATTCTGAGATGTCTGAAAGTTGTTTCATACCTGTGCACATAAAGACAAAAAAGTTGATTTCACAGTGAATAGAATGCTTTGACATAAAAGTAGTATAAATTTCAATTGTACTCAAAAGTCTTGACTGCAAACCTAATGCAAACACATTTGGTTAACTAACCAGATGAGTATGACTTGGTTTATAGTTGTTTCATGCCTCAGTTCATCAAGACAAAAAAGTTACTTTCTCAGTACTACTATGCTCTGACATTAAGGTAGTACACATCTGAATTTTACACCAAAGTACTTACTGCAAACTAATGGAAGCACCTTAGGTTAACTTCCCACATGATAATGAGTAGTTTGAAAGTTGTTTCATGGCTGTACACATCAACACAAAAAGTTGATATCTCAGTGCATACAATGCTTAGACAATACAAATAGTATACATTTCAGTTTTACTCCAAAGCACTTACTGCAAACCTAATGGAAACACCTTAGGTTAACTTCCCACATGATTATGAGTAGTTTGAAAGTTGTTTCAAAGCTGTACACATCAACACAAAAAAGTTGTTATCTCAGTGCATGAAATGCTTAGACAATACAAATAGTATACATTTCAATTTTACACCAAAGCACTTACTGAAAACCTAATGGAAACACTTTAGGTTAACTTCCCACATGATTCTGAGATGTCTGAAAGTTGTTTCATACCTGTGCACATAAAGACAAAAAAGTTGATTTCACAGTGAATAGAATGCTTCGACATAAAAGTAGTATACATTTCAATTTTACACCAAAGTACTTACTGCAAACCTAATGGAAACACCTTAGGTTAACTTCCCACATGATTATGAGTAGTTTGAAAGTTGTTTCATGGCTGTACACATCAACACAAAAAAGTTGTTATCTGAGTGCATGCAATGCTTAGACAATACAAATAGTATACATTTCAAATTTACACCAAAGCACTTACTGCAAACCTAATGGAAACACTTTACGTTAAATTTCCACATGATTATGAGTAGTTTGAAAGTTGTTTCATGGCTCTACTCATCAACACAAAAAAGTTGTTATCTAAGTGCATGCAATGCTTAGACAATACAAATAGTATACATTTCAATTTTACACCAAAGCACCTACTGCAAACCTAATGGAAACACCTTAGGTTAACTTTCCACATGATTGTGAGTAGTTTGAAAGTTGTTTCATGGCTGTAGACATCAGCACAAAAAAGTTGTTATCTCAGTGCATGCAATGCTTAGACAATACAAATAGTGTGCATTTCAATTTTACACCAAAGCACTTACTGCAAACCTAATGGAAACACTTTAGGTTAACTTCCCACATGATTCTGAGATGTCTGAAAGTTGTTTCATACCTGTGCACATAAAGACAAAAAAGTTGATTTCACAGTGAATAGAATGCTTTGACATAAAAGTAGTATACATTTCAATTGTACTCAAAAGTCTTGACTGCAAACCTAATGCAAACATATTTGGTTAACTTACCAGATGAGTATAACTAGGTTTAAAGTCGTTTCATGCCTCAGTTCATCAAGAAAAAAAAGTTACTTTCTCAGTACTACTATGCTCTGACATTACGGTAGTACACATCTGAATTTTACACCAAAGTACTTACTGCAAACTAATGGAAACACCTTAGGTTAACTTCCCACATGATAATGAGTAGTTTCAAAGTTGTTTCATGGCTGTACACTTTAACACAAAAAAGTTGTTTTCTCAGTGCATGCAATGCTTTTACAATACAAATAGTATACATATCAATTTTACACCAAAGCACCTACTGCAAACCTAATGGAAACACCTTAGGTTAACTTTCCACATGATTGTGAGTAGTTTGAAAGTTGTTTCATGGCTGTAGACATCAACACAAAGAAGTTGTTATCTCAGTGCATGCAATGCTTAGACAATACAAATAGTATACATTTCAATTTTACTCCAAAGCACTTACTGCAAACCTAATGGAAACACCTTAGGTTAACTTCCCACATGATTATGAGTAGTTTGAAAGTTGTGTCATGGCTGTACACATCAACACAAAAAAGTTGTTATCTCAGTGCATGCAATGCTTAGACAATACAAATAGTATACATTTCAATTTTACACCAAAGCACTTACTGCAAACCTAATGGAAACACTCTAGGTTAACTTCCCAAATGATTCTGATATGTCTGAAAGTTGTTTCATACCTGTGCTCATAAAGACAAAAAAGTTGATTTCACAGTGAATAGAATGCTTTGACATAAAAGTAGTATACATTTCAATTTTACACCAAAGTACTTACTGCAAACCTAATGGAAACACCTTAGGTTAACTTCCCACATGATTATGAGTAGTTTGAAAGTTGTTTCATGGCTGTACACATCAACACAAAAAAGTTGTTATCTCAGTGCATGCAATGCTTAGACAATACAAATAGTATACATTTCAATTTTACACCAAAGCACTTACTGCAACCCTAATGGAAACACTTTAGGTTAACTTTCCACATGATTATGAGTAGTTTGAAAGTTGTTTCATGGCTGTACACATCAACACAAAAAAGTTGTTATCTAAGTGCATGCAATGCTTAGACAATACAAATAGTATACATTTCAATTTTACACCAAAGCACTTACTGCAAACCTAATGGAAACAACTTAGATTAACTTCCCACATGATTCTGAGATGTCTGAAAGTTGTTTCATACCTGTGCACATAAAGACAAAAAAGTTGATTTCATAGTGAATAGAATGCTTTGACATAAAAGCAGTATACATTTCAATTTTACACCAAAGTACTTACTGCAAACCTAATGGAAACACCTTAGGTTAACTTCCCACATGATTATGAGTAGTTTGAAAGTTGTTTCATGGCTGTCCACATCAACACAAAAAAGTTGTTATCTGAGTGCATGCAATGCTTAGACAATACAAATAGTATACATTTCAATTTTACACCAAAGCACTTACTGCAAACCTAATGGAAACACTTTAGGTTAACTTTCCACATGATTATGAGTAGTTTGAAAGTTGTTTCATGGCTGTACACATCAACACAAAAAAGTTGTTATCTGAGTGAATGCAATGCTTAGACAATACAAATAGTATACATTTCAATTTTACACCAAAGCACCTACTGCAAACCTAATGGAAACACCTTAGGTTAACTTTCCACATGATTGTGAGTAGTTTGAAAGTTGTTTCATGGCTGTAGACATCAACACAAAAAAGTTGTTATCTCAGTGCATGCAATGCTTAGACAATACAAATAGTATACATTTCAATTTTACACCAAAGCACTTACTGCAAACCTAATGGAAACACTTTAGGTTAACTTCCCACATGATTCTGAGATGTCTGAAAGTTGTTTCATTCCTGTGCACATAAAGACAAAAAAGTTGATTTCACAGTGAATAGAATGCTTTGACATAAAAGTAGTATACATTTCAATTGTACTCAAAAGTCTTGACTGCAAACCTAATGCAAACACATTTGGTTAACTTACCAGATGAGTATGACTAGGTTTATAGTTGTTTCATGCCTCAGTTCATCAAGACAAATAAGTTACTTTCTCAGTACTACTATGCTCTGACATTAAGGTAGTACACATCTGAATTTTACACCAAAGTACTTACTGCAAACTAATGGAAACACCTTAGGTTAACTTCCCACATGATAATGAGTAGTTTCAAAGTTGTTTCATGGCTGTACACTTTAACACAAAAAAGTTGTTTTCTCAGTGCATGCAATGCTTTTACAATACAAATAGTATACATTTCAATTTTACACCAAAGCACCTACTGCAAACCTAATGGAAACACCTTAGGTTAACTTTCCACATGATTGTGAGTAGTTTGAAAGTTGTTTCATGGCTGTAGACATCAACACAAAAAAGTTGTTATCTCAGTGCATGCAATGCTTTTACAATACAAATAGTATACATTTCAATTTTACACCAAAGCACCTACTGCAAACCTAATGGAAACACCTTAGGTTAACTTTCCACATGATTGTGAGTAGTTTGAAAGTTGTTTCATGGCTGTAGACATCAACACAAAAAAGTTGTTATCTCAGTGCATGCAATGCTTAGACAATACAAATAGTATACATTTCAATTTTACTCCAAACCACCTACTGCAAACCTAATGGAAACACCTTAGGTTAACTTTCCACATGATTGTGAGTAGTTTGAAAGTTGTTTCATGGCTGTAGACATCAACACAAAAAAGTTGTTATCTCAGTGCATGCAATGCTTAGACAATACAAATAGTATACATTTCAATTTTACTCCAAAGCACTTACTGCAAACCTAATGGAAACACCTTAGGTTAACTTCCCACATGATTATGAGTAGTTTGAAAGTTGTGTCATGGCTGTACACATCAACACAAAAAATTTGTTATCTCAGTGCATGCAATGCTTAGACAATACAAATAGTATACATTTCAATTTTACACCAAAGCACTTACTGCAAACCTAATGGAAACACTTTAGGTTAACTTCCCAAATGATTCTGATATGTCTGAAAGTTGTTTCATACCTGTGCACATAAAGACAAAAAAGTTGATTTCACAGTGAATAGAATGCTTTGACATAAAAGTAGTATACATTTCAATTTTACACCAAACTACTTACTGCAAACCTAATGGAAACACCTTAGGTTAACTTCCCACATGATTCTGAGATGTCTGAAAGTTGTTTCATACCTGTGCACATAAAGACAAAAAAGTTGATTTCACAGTGAATAGAATGCTTTGAAATAAAAGTAGTATACATTTCAATTTTACACCAAAGAACTTACTGCAAACTTAATGGAAACACCTTAGGTTAACTTCCCACATGATTATGAGTAGTTTGAAAGTTGTTTAATGGCTGTACACATCAACACAAAAAAGTTGTTATCTGAGTGCATGCAATGCTTAGACAATACAAATAGTATACGTTTCAATTTTACACCAAAACACTTACTGCAAACCTAATGGAAACACTTTAGGTTAACTTTCCACATGATTATGAGTAGTTTGAAAGTTGTTTCATGGCTGTACACATCAAAACAAAAAATTTGTTATCTGAGTGCATGCAATGCTTAGACAATACAAATAGTATACATTTCAATTTTACACCAAAGCACCTACTGCAAACCTAATGGAAACACCTTAGGTTAACTTTCCACATGATTGTGAGTAGTTTGAAAGTTGTTTCATGGCTGTAGACATCAACACAAAAAAGTTGTTATCTCAGTGCATGCAATGCTTAGACAATACAAATAGTATACATTTCAATTTTACACCAAAGCACTTACTGCAAACCTAATGGAAACACTTTAGGTTAACTTCCCACATGATTCTGAGATGTCTGAAAGTTGTTTCATACCTGTGCACATACAGACAAAAAAGTTGATTTCACAGTGAATAGAATGCTTTGACATAAAAGTAGTATAAATTTCAATTGTACTCAAAAGTCTTGACTGCAAACCTAATGCAAACACATTTGGTTAACTAACCAGATGAGTATGACTAGGTTTATAGTTGTTTCATGCCTCAGTTCATCAAGACAAAAAAGTTACTTTCTCAGTACTACTATGCTCTGACATTAAGGTAGTACACATCTGAATTTTACACCAAAGTACTTACTGCAAACTAATGGAAACACCTTAGGTTAACTTCCCACATGATAATGAGTAGTTTCAAAGTTGTTTCATGGCTGTACACTTTAACATAAAAAAGTTGTTTTCTCAGTGCATGCAATGCTTTTACAATACAAATAGTATACATTTCAATTTTACACCAAAGCACCTACTGCAAACCTAATGGAAACACCTTAGGTCAACTTTCCACATGATTGTGAGTAGTTTGAAAGTTGTTTCATGGCTGTACACATCAACACAAAAAAGTTGTTATCTCAGTGCATACAATGCTTAGACAATACAAATAGTATACATTTCAATTTTACTCCAAAGCACTTACTGCAAACCTAATGGAAACACCTTAGGTTAACTTCCCACATGATTATGAGTAGTTTGAAAGTTGTTTCATGGCTGTACACATCAACACAAAAAAGTTGTTATCTCAGTGCATGAAATGCTTAGACAATACAAATAGTATACATTTCAATTTTACACCAAAGCACTTACTGAAAACCTAATGGAAACACTTTAGGTTAACTTCCCACATGATTCTGAGATGTCTGAAAGTTGTTTCATACCTGTGCACATAAAGACAAAAAAGTTGATTTCACAGTGAATAGAATGCTTTGACATAAAAGTAGTATACATTTCAATTTTACACCAAAGTACTTACTGCAAACCTAATGGAAACACCTTAGGTTAACTTCCCACATGATTATGAGTAGTTTGAAAGTTGTTTCATGGCTGTACACATCAACACAAAAAAGTTGTTATCTGAGTGCATGCAATGCTTAGACAATACAAATAGTATACATTTCAAATTTACACCAAAGCACTTACTGCAAACCTAATGGAAACACTTTACGTTAAATTTCCACATGATTATGAGTAGTTTGAAAGTTGTTTCATGGCTCTACTCATCAACACAAAAAAGTTGTTATCTAAGTGCATGCAATGCTTAGACAATACAAATAGTATACATTTCAATTTTACACCAAAGCACCTACTGCAAACCTAATGGAAACACCTTAGGTTAACTTTCCACATGATTGTGAGTAGTTTGAAAGTTGTTTCATGGCTGTAGACATCAACACAAAAAAGTTGTTATCTCAGTGCATGCAATGCTTAGACAATACAAATAGCATGCATTTCAATTTTACACCAAAGCACTTACTGCAAACCTAATGGAAACACTTTAGGTTAACTTCCCACATGATTCTGAGATGTCTGAAAGTTGTTTCATACCTGTGCACATAAAGACAAAAAAGTTGATTTCACAGTGAATAGAATGCTTTGACATAAAAGTAGTATACATTTCAATTGTACTCAAAAGTCTTGACTGCAAACCTAATGCAAACACATTTGGTTAACTTACCAGATGAGTATGACTAGGTTTAAAGTCGTTTCATGCCTCAGTTCATCAAGAAAAAAAAGTTACTTTCTCAGTACTACTATGCTCTGACATTAAGGTAGTACACATCTGAATTTTACACCAAAGTACTTACTGCAAACTAATGGAAACACCTTAGGTTAACTTCCCACATGATAATGAGTAGTTTCAAAGTTGTTTCATGGCTGTACACTTTAACACAAAAAAGTTGTTTTCTCAGTGCATGCAATGCTTAGACAATACAAATAGTATACATTTCAATTTTACTCCAAAGCACTTACTGCAAACCTAATGGAAACACCTTAGGTTAACTTCCCACATGATTATGAGTAGTTTGAAAGTTGTGTCATGGCTGTACACATCAACACAAAAAAGTTGTTATCTCAGTGCATGCAATGCTTAGACAATACAAATAGTATACATTTCAATTTTACACCAAAGCACTTACTGCAAACCTAATGGAAACACTTTAGGTTAACTTCCCAAATGATTCTGATATGTCTGAAAGTTGTTTCATACCTGTGCACATAAAGACAAAAAAGTTGATTTCACAGTGAATAGAATGCTTTGACATAAAAGTAGTATACATTTCAATTTTACACCAAAGTACTTACTGCAAACCTAATGGAAACACCTTAGGTTAACTTCCCACATGATTATGAGTAGTTTGAAAGTTGTTTCATGGCTGTACACATCAACACAAAAAAGTTGTTATCTCAGTGCATGCAATGCTTAGACAATACAAATAGTATACATTTCAATTTTACTCCAAAGCACTTACTGCAACCCTAATGGAAACACTTTAGGTTAACTTTCCACATGATTATGAGTAGTTTGAAAGTTGTTTCATGGCTGTACACATCAACACAAAAAAGTTGTTATCTAAGTGCATGCAATGCTTAGACAATACAAATAGTATACATTTCAATTTTACACCAAAGCACTTACTGCAAACCTAATGGAAACAACTTAGATTAACTTCCCACATGATTCTGAGATGTCTGAAAGTTGTTTCATACCTGTGCACATAAAGACAAAAAAGTTGATTTCATAGTGAATAGAATGCTTTGACATAAAAGCAGTATACATTTCAATTTTACACCAAAGTACTTACTGCAAACCTAATGGAAACACCTTAGGTTAACTTCCCACATGATTATGAGTAGTTTGAAAGTTGTTTCATGGCTGTCCACATCAACACAAAAAAGTTGTTATCTGAGTGCATGCAATGCTTAGACAATACAAATAGTATACATTTCAATTTTACACCAAAGCACTTACTGCAAACCTAATGGAAACACTTTAGGTTAACTTTCCACATGATTATGAGTAGTTTGAAAGTTGTTTCATGGCTGTACACATCAACACAAAAAAGTTGTTATCTGAGTGAATGCAATGCTTAGACAATACAAATAGTATACATTTCAATTTTACACCAAAGCACCTACTGCAAACCTAATGGAAACACCTTAGGTTAACTTTCCACATGATTGTGAGTAGTTTGAAAGTTGTTTCATGGCTGTAGACATCAACACAAAAAAGTTGTTATCTCAGTGCATGCAATGCTTAGACAATACAAATAGTATACATTTCAATTTTACACCAAAGCACTTACTGCAAACCTAATGGAAACACTTTAGGTTAACTTCCCACATGATTCTGAGATGTCTGAAAGTTGTTTCATTCCTGTGCACATAAAGACAAAAAAGTTGATTTCACAGTGAATAGAATGCTTTGACATAAAAGTAGTATACATTTCAATTGTACTCAAAAGTCTTGACTGCAAACCTAATGCAAACACATTTGGTTAACTTACCAGATGAGTATGACTAGGTTTATAGTTGTTTCATGCCTCAGTTCATCAAGACAAATAAGTTACTTTCTCAGTACTACTATGCTCTGACATTAAGGTAGTACACATCTGAATTTTACACCAAAGTACTTACTGCAAACTAATGGAAACACCTTAGGTTAACTTCCCACATGATAATGAGTAGTTTCAAAGTTGTTTCATGGCTGTACACTTTAACACAAAAAAGTTGTTTTCTCAGTGCATGCAATGCTTTTACAATACAAATAGTATACATTTCAATTTTACACCAAAGCACCTACTGCAAACCTAATGGAAACACCTTAGGTTAACTTTCCACATGATTGTGAGTAGTTTGAAAGTTGTTTCATGGCTGTAGACATCAACACAAAAAAGTTGTTATCTCAGTGCATGCAATGCTTTTACAATACAAATAGTATACATTTCAATTTTACACCAAAGCACCTACTGCAAACCTAATGGAAACACCTTAGGTTAACTTTCCACATGATTGTGAGTAGTTTGAAAGTTGTTTCATGGCTGTAGACATCAACACAAAAAAGTTGTTATCTCAGTGCATGCAATGCTTAGACAATACAAATAGTATACATTTCAATTTTACTCCAAACCACCTACTGCAAACCTAATGGAAACACCTTAGGTTAACTTTCCACATGATTGTGAGTAGTTTGAAAGTTGTTTCATGGCTGTAGACATCAACACAAAAAAGTTGTTATCTCAGTGCATGCAATGCTTAGACAATACAAATAGTATACATTTCAATTTTACTCCAAAGCACTTACTGCAAACCTAATGGAAACACCTTAGGTTAACTTCCCACATGATTATGAGTAGTTTGAAAGTTGTGTCATGGCTGTACACATCAACACAAAAAATTTGTTATCTCAGTGCATGCAATGCTTAGACAATACAAATAGTATACATTTCAATTTTACACCAAAGCACTTACTGCAAACCTAATGGAAACACTTTAGGTTAACTTCCCAAATGATTCTGATATGTCTGAAAGTTGTTTCATACCTGTGCACATAAAGACAAAAAAGTTGATTTCACAGTGAATAGAATGCTTTGACATAAAAGTAGTATACATTTCAATTTTACACCAAACTACTTACTGCAAACCTAATGGAAACACCTTAGGTTAACTTCCCACATGATTCTGAGATGTCTGAAAGTTGTTTCATACCTGTGCACATAAAGACAAAAAAGTTGATTTCACAGTGAATAGAATGCTTTGAAATAAAAGTAGTATACATTTCAATTTTACACCAAAGAACTTACTGCAAACTTAATGGAAACACCTTAGGTTAACTTCCCACATGATTATGAGTAGTTTGAAAGTTGTTTAATGGCTGTACACATCAACACAAAAAAGTTGTTATCTGAGTGCATGCAATGCTTAGACAATACAAATAGTATACGTTTCAATTTTACACCAAAACACTTACTGCAAACCTAATGGAAACACTTTAGGTTAACTTTCCACATGATTATGAGTAGTTTGAAAGTTGTTTCATGGCTGTACACATCAAAACAAAAAATTTGTTATCTGAGTGCATGCAATGCTTAGACAATACAAATAGTATACATTTCAATTTTACACCAAAGCACCTACTGCAAACCTAATGGAAACACCTTAGGTTAACTTTCCACATGATTGTGAGTAGTTTGAAAGTTGTTTCATGGCTGTAGACATCAACACAAAAAAGTTGTTATCTCAGTGCATGCAATGCTTAGACAATACAAATAGTATACATTTCAATTTTACACCAAAGCACTTACTGCAAACCTAATGGAAACACTTTAGGTTAACTTCCCACATGATTCTGAGATGTCTGAAAGTTGTTTCATACCTGTGCACATACAGACAAAAAAGTTGATTTCACAGTGAATAGAATGCTTTGACATAAAAGTAGTATAAATTTCAATTGTACTCAAAAGTCTTGACTGCAAACCTAATGCAAACACATTTGGTTAACTAACCAGATGAGTATGACTAGGTTTATAGTTGTTTCATGCCTCAGTTCATCAAGACAAAAAAGTTACTTTCTCAGTACTACTATGCTCTGACATTAAGGTAGTACACATCTGAATTTTACACCAAAGTACTTACTGCAAACTAATGGAAACACCTTAGGTTAACTTCCCACATGATAATGAGTAGTTTCAAAGTTGTTTCATGGCTGTACACTTTAACATAAAAAAGTTGTTTTCTCAGTGCATGCAATGCTTTTACAATACAAATAGTATACATTTCAATTTTACACCAAAGCACCTACTGCAAACCTAATGGAAACACCTTAGGTCAACTTTCCACATGATTGTGAGTAGTTTGAAAGTTGTTTCATGGCTGTACACATCAACACAAAAAAGTTGTTATCTCAGTGCATACAATGCTTAGACAATACAAATAGTATACATTTCAATTTTACTCCAAAGCACTTACTGCAAACCTAATGGAAACACCTTAGGTTAACTTCCCACATGATTATGAGTAGTTTGAAAGTTGTTTCATGGCTGTACACATCAACACAAAAAAGTTGTTATCTCAGTGCATGAAATGCTTAGACAATACAAATAGTATACATTTCAATTTTACACCAAAGCACTTACTGAAAACCTAATGGAAACACTTTAGGTTAACTTCCCACATGATTCTGAGATGTCTGAAAGTTGTTTCATACCTGTGCACATAAAGACAAAAAAGTTGATTTCACAGTGAATAGAATGCTTTGACATAAAAGTAGTATACATTTCAATTTTACACCAAAGTACTTACTGCAAACCTAATGGAAACACCTTAGGTTAACTTCCCACATGATTATGAGTAGTTTGAAAGTTGTTTCATGGCTGTACACATCAACACAAAAAAGTTGTTATCTGAGTGCATGCAATGCTTAGACAATACAAATAGTATACATTTCAAATTTACACCAAAGCACTTACTGCAAACCTAATGGAAACACTTTACGTTAAATTTCCACATGATTATGAGTAGTTTGAAAGTTGTTTCATGGCTCTACTCATCAACACAAAAAAGTTGTTATCTAAGTGCATGCAATGCTTAGACAATACAAATAGTATACATTTCAATTTTACACCAAAGCACCTACTGCAAACCTAATGGAAACACCTTAGGTTAACTTTCCACATGATTGTGAGTAGTTTGAAAGTTGTTTCATGGCTGTAGACATCAACACAAAAAAGTTGTTATCTCAGTGCATGCAATGCTTAGACAATACAAATAGCATGCATTTCAATTTTACACCAAAGCACTTACTGCAAACCTAATGGAAACACTTTAGGTTAACTTCCCACATGATTCTGAGATGTCTGAAAGTTGTTTCATACCTGTGCACATAAAGACAAAAAAGTTGATTTCACAGTGAATAGAATGCTTTGACATAAAAGTAGTATACATTTCAATTGTACTCAAAAGTCTTGACTGCAAACCTAATGCAAACACATTTGGTTAACTTACCAGATGAGTATGACTAGGTTTAAAGTCGTTTCATGCCTCAGTTCATCAAGAAAAAAAAGTTACTTTCTCAGTACTACTATGCTCTGACATTAAGGTAGTACACATCTGAATTTTACACCAAAGTACTTACTGCAAACTAATGGAAACACCTTAGGTTAACTTCCCACATGATAATGAGTAGTTTCAAAGTTGTTTCATGGCTGTACACTTTAACACAAAAAAGTTGTTTTCTCAGTGCATGCAATGCTTAGACAATACAAATAGTATACATTTCAATTTTACTCCAAAGCACTTACTGCAAACCTAATGGAAACACCTTAGGTTAACTTCCCACATGATTATGAGTAGTTTGAAAGTTGTGTCATGGCTGTACACATCAACACAAAAAAGTTGTTATCTCAGTGCATGCAATGCTTAGACAATACAAATAGTATACATTTCAATTTTACACCAAAGCACTTACTGCAAACCTAATGGAAACACTTTAGGTTAACTTCCCAAATGATTCTGATATGTCTGAAAGTTGTTTCATACCTGTGCACATAAAGACAAAAAAGTTGATTTCACAGTGAATAGAATGCTTTGACATAAAAGTAGTATACATTTCAATTTTACACCAAAGTACTTACTGCAAACCTAATGGAAACACCTTAGGTTAACTTCCCACATGATTATGAGTAGTTTGAAAGTTGTTTCATGGCTGTACACATCAACACAAAAAAGTTGTTATCTCAGTGCATGCAATGCTTAGACAATACAAATAGTATACATTTCAATTTTACTCCAAAGCACTTACTGCAACCCTAATGGAAACACTTTAGGTTAACTTTCCACATGATTATGAGTAGTTTGAAAGTTGTTTCATGGCTGTACACATCAACACAAAAAAGTTGTTATCTAAGTGCATGCAATGCTTACACAATACAAATAGTATACATTTCAATTTTACACCAAAGCACTTACTGCAAACCTAATGGAAACAACTTAGATTAACTTCCCACATGATTCTGAGATGTCTGAAAGTTGTTTCATACCTGTGCACATAAAGACAAAAAAGTTGATTTCATAGTGAATAGAATGCTTTGACATAAAAGCAGTATACATTTCAATTTTACACCAAAGTACTTACTGCAAACCTAATGGAAACACCTTAGGTTAACTTCCCACATGATTATGAGTAGTTTGAAAGTTGTTTCATGGCTGTACACATCAACACAAAAAAGTTGTTATCTGAGTGCATGCAATGCTTAGACAATACAAATAGTATACATTTCAATTTTACACCAAAGCACTTACTGCAAACCTAATGGAAACACTTTAGGTTAACTTTCCACATGATTATGAGTAGTTTGAAAGTTGTTTCATGGCTGTACACATCAACACAAAAAAGTTGTTATCTGAGTGCATGCAATGCTTAGACAATACAAATAGTATACATTTCAATTTTACACCAAAGCACCTACTGCAAACCTAATGGAAACACCTTAGGTTAACTTTCCACATGATTGTGAGTAGTTTGAAAGTTGTTTCATGGCTGTAGACATCAACACAAAAAAGTTGTTATCTCAGTGCATGCAATGCTTAGACAATACAAATAGTATACATTTCAATTTTACACCAAAGCACTTACTGCAAACCTAATGGAAACACTTTAGGTTAACTTCCCACATGATTCTGAGATGTCTGAAAGTTGTTTCATTCCTGTGCACATAAAGACAAAAAAGTTGATTTCACAGTGAATAGAATGCTTTGACATAAAAGTAGTATACATTTCAATTGTACTCAAAAGTCTTGACTGCAAACCTAATGCAAACACATTTGGTTAACTTACCAGATGAGTATGACTAGGTTTATAGTTGTTTCATGCCTCAGTTCATCAAGACAAAAAAGTTACTTTCTCAGTACTACTATGCTCTGACATTAAGGTAGTACACATCTGAATTTTACACCAAAGTACTTACTGCAAACTAATGGAAACACCTTAGGTTAACTTCCCACATGATAATGAGTAGTTTCAAAGTTGTTTCATGGCTGTACACTTTAACACAAAAAAGTTGTTTTCTCAGTGCATGCAATGCTTTTACAATACAAATAGTATACATTTCAATTTTACACCAAAGCACCTACTGCAAACCTAATGGAAACACCTTAGGTTAACTTTCCACATGATTGTGAGTAGTTTGAAAGTTGTTTCATGGCTGTAGACATCAACACAAAAAAGTTGTTATCTCAGTGCATGCAATGCTTTTACAATACAAATAGTATACATTTCAATTTTACACCAAAGCACCTACTGCAAACCTAATGGAAACACCTTAGGTTAACTTTCCACATGATTGTGAGTAGTTTGAAAGTTGTTTCATGGCTGTAGACATCAACAGAAAAAAGTTGTTATCTCAGTGCATGCAATGCTTAGACAATACAAATAGTATACATTTCAATTTTACTCCAAACCACCTACTGCAAACCTAATGGAAACACCTTAGGTTAACTTTCCACATGATTGTGAGTAGTTTGAAAGTTGTTTCATGGCTGTAGACATCAACACAAAAAAGTTGTTATCTCAGTGCATGCAATGCTTAGACAATACAAATAGTATACATTTCAATTTTACTCCAAAGCACTTACTGCAAACCTAATGGAAACACCTTAGGTTAACTTCCCACATGATTATGAGTAGTTTGAAAGTTGTGTCATGGCTGTACACATCAACACAAAAAAGTTGTTATCTCAGTGCATGCAATGCTTAGACAATACAAATAGTATACATTTCAATTTTACACCAAAGCACTTACTGCAAACCTAATGGAAACACTTTAGGTTAACTTCCCAAATGATTCTGATATGTCTGAAAGTTGTTTCATACCTGTGCACATAAAGACAAAAAAGTTGATTTCACAGTGAATAGAATGCTTTGACATAAAAGTAGTATACATTTCAATTTTACACCAAACTACTTACTGCAAACCTAATGGAAACACCTTAGGTTAACTTCCCACATGATTCTGAGATGTCTGAAAGTTGTTTCATACCTGTGCACATAAAGACAAAAAAGTTGATTTCACAGTGAATAGAATGCTTTGAAATAAAAGTAGTATACATTTCAATTTTACACCAAAGAACTTACTGCAAACTTAATGGAAACACCTTAGGTTAACTTCCCACATGATTATGAGTAGTTTGAAAGTTGTTTAATGGCTGTACACATCAACACAAAAAAGTTGTTATCTGAGTGCATGCAATGCTTAGACAATACAAATAGTATACGTTTCAATTTTACACCAAAACACTTACTGCAAACCTAATGGAAACACTTTAGGTTAACTTTCCACATGATTATGAGTAGTTTGAAAGTTGTTTCATGGCTGTACACATCAAAACAAAAAATTTGTTATCTGAGTGCATGCAATGCTTAGACAATACAAATAGTATACATTTCAATTTTACACCAAAGCACCTACTGCAAACCTAATGGAAACACCTTAGGTTAACTTTCCACATGATTGTGAGTAGTTTGAAAGTTGTTTCATGGCTGTAGACATCAACACAAAAAAGTTGTTATCTAAGTGCATGCAATGCTTACACAATACAAATAGTATACATTTCAATTTTACACCAAAGCACTTACTGCAAACCTAATGGAAACACTTTAGGTTAACTTCCCACATGATTCTGAGATGTCTGAAAGTTGTTTCATACCTGTGCACATACAGACAAAAAAGTTGATTTCACAGTGAATAGAATGCTTTGACATAAAAGTAGTATAAATTTCAATTGTACTCAAAAGTCTTGACTGCAAACCTAATGCAAACACATTTGGTTAACTAACCAGGTGAGTATGACTAGGTTTATAGTTGTTTCATGCCTCAGTTCATCAAGACAAAAAAGTTACTTTCTCAGTACTACTATGCTCTGACATTAAGGTAGTACACATCTGAATTTTACACCAAAGTACTTACTGCAAACTAATGGAAACACCTTAGGTTAACTTCCCACATGATAATGAGTAGTTTCAAAGTTGTTTCATGGCTGTACACTTTAACATAAAAAAGTTGTTTTCTCAGTGCATGCAATGCTTTTACAATACAAATAGTATACATTTCAATTTTACACCAAAGCACCTACTGCAAACCTAATGGAAACACCTTAGGTCAACTTTCCACATGATTGTGAGTAGTTTGAAAGTTGTTTCATGGCTGTACACATCAACACAAAAAAGTTGTTATCTCAGTGCATACAATGCTTAGACAATACAAATAGTATACATTTCAATTTTACTCCAAAGCACTTACTGCAAACCTAATGGAAACACCTTAGGTTAACTTCCCACATGATTATGAGTAGTTTGAAAGTTGTTTCATGGCTGTACACATCAACACAAAAAAGTTGTTATCTCAGTGCATGAAATGCTTAGACAATACAAATAGTATACATTTCAATTTTACACCAAAGCACTTACTGAAAACCTAATGGAAACACTTTAGGTTAACTTCCCACATGATTCTGAGATGTCTGAAAGTTGTTTCATACCTGTGCACATAAAGACAAAAAAGTTGATTTCACAGTGAATAGAATGCTTTGACATAAAAGTAGTATACATTTCAATTTTACACCAAAGTACTTACTGCAAACCTAATGGAAACACCTTAGGTTAACTTCCCACATGATTATGAGTAGTTTGAAAGTTGTTTCATGGCTGTACACATCAACACAAAAAAGTTGTTATCTGAGTGCATGCAATGCTTAGACAATACAAATAGTATACATTTCAAATTTACACCAAAGCACTTACTGCAAACCTAATGGAAACACTTTACGTTAACTTCCCACATGATTATGAGTAGTTTGAAAGTTGTTTCGTGGCTGTACACATCAACACAAAAAAGTTGTTATCTCAGTGCATGCAATGCTTGGACAATACAAATAGTATACATTTCAATTTTACACCAAAGCACCTACTGCAAACCTAATGGAAACACCTTAGGTTAACTTTCCACATGATTGTGAGTAGTTTGAAAGTTGTTTCATGGCTGTAGACATCAACACAAAAAAGTTGTTATCTCAGTGCATGCAATGCTTAGACAATACAAATAGCATGCATTTCAATTTTACACCAAAGCACTTACTGCAAACCTAATGGAAACACTTTAGGTTAACTTCCCACATGATTCTGAGATGTCTGAAAGTTGTTTCATACCTGTGCACATAAAGACAAAAAAGTTGATTTCACAGTGAATAGAATGCTTTGACATAAAAGTAGTATACATTTCAATTGTACTCAAAAGTCTTGACTGCAAACCTAATGCAAACACATTTGGTTAACTTACCAGATGAGTATGACTAGGTTTAAAGTCGTTTCATGCCTCAGTTCATCAAGAAAAAAAAGTTACTTTCTCAGTACTACTATGCTCTGACATTAAGGTAGTACACATCTGAATTTTACACCAAAGTACTTACTGCAAACTAATGGAAACACCTTAGGTTAACTTCCCACATGATAATGAGTAGTTTCAAAGTTGTTTCATGGCTGTACACTTTAACACAAAAAAGTTGTTTTCTCAGTGCATGCAATGCTTAGACAATACAAATAGTATACATTTCAATTTTACTCCAAAGCACTTACTGCAAACCTAATGGAAACACCTTAGGTTAACTTCCCACATGATTATGAGTAGTTTGAAAGTTGTGTCATGGCTGTACACATCAACACAAAAAAGTTGTTATCTCAGTGCATGCAATGCTTAGACAATACAAATAGTATACATTTCAATTTTACACCAAAGCACTTACTGCAAACCTAATGGAAACACTTTAGGTTAACTTCCCAAATGATTCTGATATGTCTGAAAGTTGTTTCATACCTGTGCACATAAAGACAAAAAAGTTGATTTCACAGTGAATAGAATGCTTTGACATAAAAGTAGTATACATTTCAATTTTACACCAAAGTACTTACTGCAAACCTAATGGAAACACCTTAGGTTAACTTCCCACATGATTATGAGTAGTTTGAAAGTTGTTTCATGGCTGTACACATCAACACAAAAAAGTTGTTATCTCAGTGCATGCAATGCTTAGACAATACAAATAGTATACATTTCAATTTTACACCAAAGCACTTACTGCAACCCTAATGGAAACACTTTAGGTTAACTTTCCACATGATTATGAGTAGTTTGAAAGTTGTTTCATGGCTGTACACATCAACACAAAAAAGTTGTTATCTAAGTGCATGCAATGCTTACACAATACAAATAGTATACATTTCAATTTTACACCAAAGCACTTACTGCAAACCTAATGGAAACAACTTAGATTAACTTCCCACATGATTCTGAGATGTCTGAAAGTTGTTTCATACCTGTGCACATAAAGACAAAAAAGTTGATTTCATAGTGAATAGAATGCTTTGACATAAAAGCAGTATACATTTCAATTTTACACCAAAGTACTTACTGCAAACCTAATGGAAACACCTTAGGTTAACTTCCCACATGATTATGAGTAGTTTGAAAGTTGTTTCATGGCTGTACACATCAACACAAAAAAGTTGTTATCTGAGTGCATGCAATGCTTAGACAATACAAATAGTATACATTTCAATTTTACACCAAAGCACTTACTGCAAACCTAATGGAAACACTTTAGGTTAACTTTCCACATGATTATGAGTAGTTTGAAAGTTGTTTCATGGCTGTACACATCAACACAAAAAAGTTGTTATCTGAGTGCATGCAATGCTTAGACAATACAAATAGTATACATTTCAATTTTACACCAAAGCACCTACTGCAAACCTAATGGAAACACCTTAGGTTAACTTTCCACATGATTGTGAGTAGTTTGAAAGTTGTTTCATGGCTGTAGACATCAACACAAAAAAGTTGTTATCTCAGTGCATGCAATGCTTAGACAATACAAATAGTATACATTTCAATTTTACACCAAAGCACTTACTGCAAACCTAATGGAAACACTTTAGGTTAACTTCCCACATGATTCTGAGATGTCTGAAAGTTGTTTCATTCCTGTGCACATAAAGACAAAAAAGTTGATTTCACAGTGAATAGAATGCTTTGACATAAAAGTAGTATACATTTCAATTGTACTCAAAAGTCTTGACTGCAAACCTAATGCAAACACATTTCGTTAACTTACCAGATGAGTATGACTAGGTTTATAGTTGTTTCATGCCTCAGTTCATCAAGACAAAAAAGTTACTTTCTCAGTACTACTATGCTCTGACATTAAGGTAGTACACATCTGAATTTTACACCAAAGTACTTACTGCAAACTAATGGAAACACCTTAGGTTAACTTCCCACATGATAATGAGTAGTTTCAAAGTTGTTTCATGGCTGTACACTTTAACACAAAAAAGTTGTTTTCTCAGTGCATGCAATGCTTTTACAATACAAATAGTATACATTTCAATTTTACACCAAAGCACCTACTGCAAACCTAATGGAAACACCTTAGGTTAACTTTCCACATGATTGTGAGTAGTTTGAAAGTTGTTTCATGGCTGTAGACATCAACACAAAAAAGTTGTTATCTCAGTGCATGCAATGCTTTTACAATACAAATAGTATACATTTCAATTTTACACCAAAGCACCTACTGCAAACCTAATGGAAACACCTTAGGTTAACTTTCCACATGATTGTGAGTAGTTTGAAAGTTGTTTCATGGCTGTAGACATCAACAGAAAAAAGTTGTTATCTCAGTGCATGCAATGCTTAGACAATACAAATAGTATACATTTCAATTTTACTCCAAACCACCTACTGCAAACCTAATGGAAACACCTTAGGTTAACTTTCCACATGATTGTGAGTAGTTTGAAAGTTGTTTCATGGCTGTAGACATCAACACAAAAAAGTTGTTATCTCAGTGCATGCAATGCTTAGACAATACAAATAGTATACATTTCAATTTTACTCCAAAGCACTTACTGCAAACCTAATGGAAACACATTAGGTTAACTTCCCACATGATTATGAGTAGTTTGAAAGTTGTGTCATGGCTGTACACATCAACACAAAAAAGTTGTTATCTCAGTGCATGCAATGCTTAGACAATACAAATAGTATACATTTCAATTTTACACCAAAGCACTTACTGCAAACCTAATGGAAACACTTTAGGTTAACTTCCCAAATGATTCTGATATGTCTGAAAGTTGTTTCATACCTGTGCACATAAAGACAAAAAAGTTGATTTCACAGTGAATAGAATGCTTTGACATAAAAGTAGTATACATTTCAATTTTACACCAAAGTACTTACTGCAAACCTAATGGAAACACCTTAGGTTAACTTCCCACATGATTATGAGTAGTTTGAAAGTTGTTTCATGGCTGTACACATCAACACAAAAAAGTTGTTATCTCAGTGCATGCAATGCTTAGACAATACAAATAGTATACATTTCAATTTTACACCAAAGCACTTACTGCAACCCTAATGGAAACACTTTAGGTTAACTTTCCACATGATTATGAGTAGTTTGAAAGTTGTTTCATGGCTGTACACATCAACACAAAAAAGTTGTTATCTAAGTGCATGCAATGCTTACACAATACAAATAGTATACATTTCAATTTTACACCAAAGCACTTACTGCAAACCTAATGGAAACAACTTAGATTAACTTCCCACATGATTCTGAGATGTCTGAAAGTTGTTTCATACCTGTGCACATAAAGACAAAAAAGTTGATTTCATAGTGAATAGAATGCTTTGACATAAAAGCAGTATACATTTCAATTTTACACCAAAGTACTTACTGCAAACCTAATGGAAACACCTTAGGTTAACTTCCCACATGATTATGAGTAGTTTGAAAGTTGTTTCATGGCTGTACACATCAACACAAAAAAGTTGTTATCTGAGTGCATGCAATGCTTAGACAATACAAATAGTATACATTTCAATTTTACACCAAAGCACTTACTGCAAACCTAATGGAAACACTTTAGGTTAACTTTCCACATGATTATGAGTAGTTTGAAAGTTGTTTCATGGCTGTACACATCAACACAAAAAAGTTGTTATCTGAGTGCATGCAATGCTTAGACAATACAAATAGTATACATTTCAATTTTACACCAAAGCACCTACTGCAAACCTAATGGAAACACCTTAGGTTAACTTTCCACATGATTGTGAGTAGTTTGAAAGTTGTTTCATGGCTGTAGACATCAACACAAAAAAGTTGTTATCTCAGTGCATGCAATGCTTAGACAATACAAATAGTATACATTTCAATTTTACACCAAAGCACTTACTGCAAACCTAATGGAAACAACTTTGATTAACTTCCCACATGATTCTGAGATGTCTGAAAGTTGTTTCATACCTGTGCACATAAAGACAAAAAAGTTGATTTCACAGTGAATAGAATGCTTTGACATAAAAGTAGTATAAATTTCAATTGTACTCAAAAGTCTTGACTGCAAACCTAATGCAAACACATTTGGTTAACTTACCAGATGAGTATGACTAGGTTTAAAGTCGTTTCATGCCTCAGTTCATCAAGAAAAAAAAGTTACTTTCTCAGTACTACTATGCTCTGACATTAAGGTAGTACACATCTGAATTTTACACCAAAGTACTTACTGCAAACTAATGGAAACACCTTAGGTTAACTTCCCACATGATAATGAGTAGTTTCAAAGTTGTTTCATGGCTGTACACTTTAACACAAAAAAGTTGTTTTCTCAGTGCATGCAATGCTTTTACAATACAAATAGTATACATTTCAATTTTACACCAAAGCACCTACTGCAAACCTAATGGAAACACCTTAGGTCAACTTTCCACATGATTGTGAGTAGTTTGAAAGTTGTTTCATGGCTGTACACATCAACACAAAAAAGTTGTTATCTGAGTGCATACAATGCTTAGACAATACAAATAGTATACATTTCAATTTTACTCCAAACCACTTACTGCAAACCTAATGGAAACACCTTAGGTTAACTTCCCACATGATTATGAGTAGTTTGAAAGTTGTTTCATGGCTGTACACATCAACACAAAAAAGTTGTTATCTGAGTGCATGCAATGCTTAGACAATACAAATAGTATACATTTCAATTTTACTCCAAAGCACTTACTGCAAACCTAATGGAAACACCTTTGGTTAACTTCCCACATGATTATGAGTAGTTTGAAAGTTGTTTCATGGCTGTACACATCAACACCAAAAAGTTGTTATCTCAGTGCATGCAATGCTTAGACAATACAAATAGTATACATTTCAATTTTACACCAAAGCACTTACTGCAAACCTAATGGAAACACTTTAGGTTAACTTCCCACATGATTCTGAGATGTCTGAAAGTTATTTCATACCTGTGCACATAAAGACAAAAAAGTTGATTTCACAGTGAATAGAATGCTTTGACATAAAAGTAGTATACATTTCAATTTTACACCAAAGTACTTACTGCAAACCTAATGGAAACACTTTAGGTTAACTTCCCACATGATTATGAGTAGTTTGAAAGTTGTTTCATGGCTGTACACATCAACACAAAAAAGTTGTTATCTCAGTGCATGCAATGCTTAGACAATACAAATAGTATACATTTCAATTTTACACAAAAGCACTTACTGCAACCCTAATGGAAACTCTTTAGGTTAACTTTCCACATGATTATGAGTAGTTTGAAAGTTGTTTCATGGCTGTACACATCAACACAAAAAAGTTGTTATCTAAGTGCATGCAATGCTTAGACAATACAAATAGTATACATTTCAATTTTACACCAAAGCACTTACTGCAAACCTAATGGAAACAACTTTGATTAACTTCCCACATGATTCTGAGATGTCTGAAAGTTGTTTCATACCTGTGCACATAAAGACAAAAAAGTTGATTTCACAGTGAATAGAATGCTTTGACATAAAAGTAGTATAAATTTCAATTGTACTCAAAAGTCTTGACTGCAAACCTAATGCAAACACATTTGGTTAACTTACCAGATGAGTATGACTAGGTTTAAAGTCGTTTCATGCCTCAGTTCATCAAGAAAAAAAAGTTACTTTCTCAGTACTACTATGCTCTGACATTAAGGTAGTACACATCTGAATTTTACACCAAAGTACTTACTGCAAACTAATGGAAACACCTTAGGTTAACTTCCCACATGATAATGAGTAGTTTCAAAGTTGTTTCATGGCTGTACACTTTAACACAAAAAAGTTGTTTTCTCAGTGCATGCAATGCTTTTACAATACAAATAGTATACATTTCAATTTTACACCAAAGCACCTACTGCAAACCTAATGGAAACACCTTAGGTCAACTTTCCACATGATTGTGAGTAGTTTGAAAGTTGTTTCATGGCTGTACACATCAACACAAAAAAGTTGTTATCTGAGTGCATACAATGCTTAGACAATACAAATAGTATACATTTCAATTTTACTCCAAAGCACTTACTGCAAACCTAATGGAAACACCTTAGGTTAACTTCCCACATGATTATGAGTAGTTTGAAAGTTGTTTCATGGCTGTACACATCAACACAAAAAAGTTGTTATCTCAGTGTATGAAATGCTTAGACAATACAAATAGTATACATTTCAATTTTACACCAAAGCACTTACTGCAAACCTAATGGAAACACCTTTGGTTAACTTCCCACATGATTATGAGTAGTTTGAAAGTTGTTTCATGGCTGTACACATCAACACCAAAAAGTTGTTATCTCAGTGCATGCAATGCTTAGACAATACAAATAGTATACATTTCAATTTTACACCAAAGCACTTACTGCAAACCTAATGGAAACACTTTAGGTTAACTTCCCACATGATTCTGAGATGTCTGAAAGTTATTTCATACCTGTGCACATAAAGACAAAAAAGTTGATTTCACAGTGAATAGAATGCTTTGACATAAAAGTAGTATACATTTCAATTTTACACCAAAGTACTTACTGCAAACCTAATGGAAACACTTTAGGTTAACTTCCCACATGATTATGAGTAGTTTGAAAGTTGTTTCATGGCTGTACACATCAACACAAAAAAGTTGTTATCTCAGTGCATGCAATGCTTAGACAATACAAATAGTATACATTTCAATTTTACACAAAAGCACTTACTGCAACCCTAATGGAAACTCTTTAGGTTAACTTTCCACATGATTATGAGTAGTTTGAAAGTTGTTTCATGGCTGTACACATCAACACAAAAAAGTTGTTATCTAAGTGCATGCAATGCTTAGACAATACAAATAGTATACATTTCAATTTTACACCAAAGCACTTACTGCAAACCTAATGGAAACAACTTTGATTAACTTCCCACATGATTCTGAGATGTCTGAAAGTTGTTTCATACCTGTGCACATAAAGACAAAAAAGTTGATTTCACAGTGAATAGAATGCTTTGACATAAAAGTAGTATAAATTTCAATTGTACTCAAAAGTCTTGACTGCAAACCTAATGCAAACACATTTGGTTAACTTACCAGATGAGTATGACTAGGTTTAAAGTCGTTTCATGCCTCAGTTCATCAAGAAAAAAAAGTTACTTTCTCAGTACTACTATGCTCTGACATTAAGGTAGTACACATCTGAATTTTACACCAAAGTACTTACTGCAAACTAATGGAAACACCTTAGGTTAACTTCCCACATGATAATGAGTAGTTTCAAAGTTGTTTCATGGCTGTACACTTTAACACAAAAAAGTTGTTTTCTCAGTGCATGCAATGCTTTTACAATACAAATAGTATACATTTCAATTTTACACCAAAGCACCTACTGCAAACCTAATGGAAACACCTTAGGTCAACTTTCCACATGATTGTGAGTAGTTTGAAAGTTGTTTCATGGCTGTACACATCAACACAAAAAAGTTGTTATCTGAGTGCATACAATGCTTAGACAATACAAATAGTATACATTTCAATTTTACTCCAAAGCACTTACTGCAAACCTAATGGAAACACCTTAGGTTAACTTCCCACATGATTATGAGTAGTTTGAAAGTTGTTTCATGGCTGTACACATCAACACAAAAAAGTTGTTATCTCAGTGTATGAAATGCTTAGACAATACAAATAGTATACATTTCAATTTTACACCAAAGCACTTACTGCAAACCTAATGGAAACACCTTTGGTTAACTTCCCACATGATTATGAGTAGTTTGAAAGTTGTTTCATGGCTGTACACATCAACACCAAAAAGTTGTTATCTCAGTGCATGCAATGCTTAGACAATACAAATAGTATACATTTCAATTTTACACCAAAGCACTTACTGCAAACCTAATGGAAACACTTTAGGTTAACTTCCCACATGATTCTGAGATGTCTGAAAGTTATTTCATACCTGTGCACATAAAGACAAAAAAGTTGATTTCACAGTGAATAGAATGCTTTGACATAAAAGTAGTATACATTTCAATTTTACACCAAAGTACTTACTGCAAACCTAATGGAAACACTTTAGGTTAACTTCCCACATGATTATGAGTAGTTTGAAAGTTGTTTCATGGCTGTACACATCAACACAAAAAAGTTGTTATCTCAGTGCATGCAATGCTTAGACAATACAAATAGTATACATTTCAATTTTACACAAAAGCACTTACTGCAACCCTAATGGAAACTCTTTAGGTTAACTTTCCACATGATTATGAGTAGTTTGAAAGTTGTTTCATGGCTGTACACATCAACACAAAAAAGTTGTTATCTGAGTGCATGCAATGCTTAGACAATACAAATAGTATACATTTCAATTTTACACCAAAACACTTACTGCAAACCTAATGGAAACACTTTAGGTTAACTTTCCACATGATTATGAGTAGTTTGAAAGTTGTTTCATGGCTGTACACATCAAAACAAAAAAGTTGTTATCTGAGTGCATGCAATGCTTAGACAATACAAATAGTATACATTTCAATTTTACACCAAAGCACCTACTGCAAACCTAATGGAAACACCTTAGGTTAACTTTCCACATGATTGTGAGTAGTTTGAAAGTTGTTTCATGGCTGTAGACATCAACACAAAAAAGTTGTTATCTCAGTGCATGCAATGCTTAGACAATACAAATAGTATGCATTTCAATTTTACACCAAAGCACTTACTGCAAACCTAATGGAAACACTTTAGGTTAACTTCCCACATGATTCTGAGATGTCTGAAAGTTGTTTCATACCTGTGCACATAAAGACAAAAAAGTTGATTTCACAGTGAATAGATTGCTTTGACATAAAAGTAGTATAAATTTCAATTGTACTCAAAAGTCTTGACTGCAAACCTAATGCAAACACATTTGGTTAACTTACCAGATGAGTATGACTAGGTTTATAGTTGTTTCATGCCTCAGTTCATCAAGACAAAAAAGTTACTTTCTCAGTACTACTATGCTCTGACATTAAGGTAGTACACATCTGAATTTTACACCAAAGTACTTACTGCAAACTAATGGAAACACCTTAGGTTAACTTCCCACATGATAATGAGTAGTTACAAAGTTGTTTCATGGCTGTACACTTTAACATAAAAAAGTTGTTTTCTCAGTGCATGCAATGCTTTTACAATACAAATAGTATACATTTCAATTTTACACCAAAGCACCTACTGCAAACCTAATGGAAACACCTTAGGTCAACTTTCCACATGATTGTGAGTAGCTTGAAAGCTGTTTCATGGCTGTACACATCAACACAAAAAAGTTGTTATCTCAGTGCATACAATGCTTAGACAATACAAATAGTATACATTTCAATTTTACTCCAAAGCACTTACTGCAAACCTAATGGAAACACCTTAGGTTAACTTCCCACATGATTATGAGTAGTTTGAAAGTTGTTTCATGGCTGTACACATCAACACAAAAAAGTTGTTACCTCAGTGCATGAAATGCTTAGACAGTACAAATAGTATACATTTCAATTTTACACCAAAGCACTTACTGAAAACCTAATGGAAACACTTTAGGTTAACTTCCCACATGATTCTGAGATGTCTGAAAGTTGTTTCATACCTGTGCACATAAAGACAAAAAAGTTGATTTCACAGTGAATAGAATGCTTTGACATAAAAGTAGTATACATTTCAATTTTACACCAAAGTACTTACTGCAAACCTAATGGAAACACCTTAGGTTAACTTCCCACATGATTCTGAGATGTCTGAAAGTTGTTTCATACCTGTGCACATAAAGACAAAAAAGTTGATTTCACAGTGAATAGAATGCTTTGACATAAAAGTAGTATACATTTCAATTGTACTCAAAAGTCTTGACTGCAAACCTAATGCAAACACATTTGGTTAACTTACCAGATGAGTATGACTAGGTTTATAGTTGTTTCATGCCTCAGTTCATCAAGACAAAAAAGTTACTTTCTCAGTACTACTATGCTCTGACATTAAGGTAGTACACATCTGAATTTTACACCAAAGCACCTACTGCAAACCTAATGCAAACACCTTAGGTTAACTTTCCACATGATTGTGAGTAGTTTGAAAGTTGTTTCATGGCTGTAGACATCAACACAAAAAAGTTGTTATCTCAGTGCATGCAATGCTTAGACAATACAAATAGTATACATTTCAATTTTACTCCAAAGCACTTACTGCAAACCTAATGGAAACACCTTAGGTTAACTTCCCACATGATTATGAGTAGTTTGAAAGTTGTGTCATGGCTGTACACATCAACACAAAAAAGTTGTTATCTCAGTGCATGCAATGCTTAGACAATACAAATAGTATACATTTCAATTTTACACCAAAGCACTTACTGCAAACCTAATGGAAACACTTTAGGTTAACTTCCCAAATGATTCTGATATGTCTGAAAGTTGTTTCATACCTGTGCACATAAAGACAAAAAAGTTGATTTCACAGTGAATAGAATGCTTTGACATAAAAGTAGTATACATTTCAATTTTACACCAAAGTACTTACTGCAAACCTAATGGAAACACCTTAGGTTAACTTCCCACATGATTATGAGTAGTTTGAAAGTTGTTTCATGGCTGTACACATCAACACAAAAAAGTTGTTATCTCAGTGCATGCAATGCTTAGACAATACAAATAGTATACATTTCAATTTTACACCAAAGCACTTACTGCAACCCTAATGGAAACACTTTAGGTTAACTTTCCACATGATTATGAGTAGTTTGAAAGTTGTTTCATGGCTGTACACATCAACACAAAAAAGTTGCTATCTAAGTGCATGCAATGCTTAGACAATACAAATAGTATACATTTCAATTTTACACCAAAGCACTTACTGCAAACCTAATGGAAACAACTTAGATTAACTTCCCACATGATTCTGAGATGTCTGAAAGTTGTTTCATTACTGTGCACATAAAGACAAAAAAGTTGATTTCACAGTGAATAGAATGCTTTGACATAAAAGCAGTATACATTTCAATTTTACACCAAAGTACTTACTGCAAACCTAATGGAAACACCTTAGGTTAACTTCCCACATGATTATGAGTAGTTTGAAAGTTGTTTCATGGCTGTACACATCAACACAAAAAAGTTGTTATCTGAGTGCATGCAATGCTTAGACAATACAAATAGTATACATTTCAATTTTACACCAAAGCACTTACTGCAAACCTAATGGAAACACTTTAGGTTAACTTTCCACATGATTATGAGTAGTTTGAAAGTTGTTTCATGGCTGTACACATCAACACAAAAAAGTTGTTATCTGAGTGCATGCAATGCTTAGACAATACAAATAGTATACATTTCAATTTTACACCAAAGCACCTACTGCAAACCTAATGGAAACACCTTAGGTTAACTTTCCACATGATTGTGAGTAGTTTGAAAGTTGTTTCATGGCTGTAGACATCAACACAAAAAAGTTGTTATCTGAGTGCATCCAATGCTTCGACAATACAAATAGTATACATTTCAATTTTACACCAAAGCACTTACTGCAAACCTAATGGAAACACTTTAGGTTAACTTTCCACATGATTATGAGTAGTTTGAAAGTTGTTTCATGGCTGTACACATCAACACAAAAAAGTTGTTATCTGAGTGCATGCAATGCTT